>NC_079379.1:7481775-7649275 GCF_021018895.1 Seriola aureovittata
ATGAACACAAAATTCTCAAAGGAAAACCGATATTTAGATAACGGCTGAGGGGATGGAATAACCTGCACTACAGGGTTTATGTTGTTAGCCGTATTAATCTCTAGAGAAAACTAACAATGGCTCTACATCACACAGCAAAAAGCACAAACATAAAGAGTGAGGCGGCTGTTTAAACCATTATCATCAACAGTCACATTTGTAAATTTACTTTGTAGTAATTAATCAGAGCAGTACATCATAATGTTTGAGTAAAGATTTATTGATACAATCGGGGAATGGACACAAGAGTCAGATTTGGCTCCGCTGATACACAACCAAGATTTTATCCTAATCTAATCTAATCTTAATAAATAACATTAGTTAGTAAATAATGTCATCTCTTTCTTTACTTATTCCATCGGTTCAACAGTCGTTCTCAACAGTCTGTTGAACACACAACAAAACTGTTTACACTCATTTATTAATCCAGTCACTTCTACTTTACTGGATTCTTCTGTCACTGTTAAGCTGCTGTTAAAGAAACTGAACACTTCCTAGAGATGTTTCCCATTAAAAGTCTGTCAGGACAGGGAGGAAATAGAAGGCTTTTAAAGTGAAACATGTATAAATACAGTAATAGGACAGTGTGACTGAAATGTATTTTGTAGCAGATGAGAAAAAAATCTCCTCATCCTCTTGGGCAGCTGTGGCTCAGGAGATGGTCAGTGGTTCAATTCCCAGCTCCTCCTGCATGTCAAAGTGTCCTTGGGCAAGATACTGAACCCCACACTGCCCCTGATGGTTGTCCCATCAGTGTATGAGTGTGCGTATGAGTGTGATGTATGAATGTGTCAGTGAACGGGTGAATGTGGCAAATATTGTGAAGCACTTCTAGTGGTCAGTGAGACTAGAAAAGCACTATATAAGTGCAAGTCCGTTTACCATTTACCATAAAACTCCAACTAAATGAAACATGATCATCTTGCATTTTGTTGTATGTTTACTACAACACCATTGGTTTACTTAGGAGAGCTCCAGGTTACAGTTAACATGTTGTCAGGGTTCATGTCTCAGTGAATGAAGCTGTCACAGCTGAAACCACAGCTCATGTTCAGTAAATCAGCCTCTCACAAATGCCAGGACGGCAGTAACTTCATCTGAATATTAATGTTGTGTTACATGTTTATGAACTGGGAGCTGCAGGTTCAGGTTTAAACTCTGTCTGTGGCTCTAATCACGTAATTTGCTTCGAACATCGTCTGTATTTCCCCTCCAACATGCAGCACCACATTACTTGGTTCTTTCAGGAAACTTCTTATCAGTTTGTTTGTCTGTTTTATTTCCCAACATGCAGCTGTTTGAAAGATGTCATCAGCATAGCAGTGATCATATCTGTTGTTTTTTCAAAATGTAACCCAGGGGCAGCAAGTATGCACTGAACAAAAGTGGTCCAAGTACTGATCCCTGTGGAACACCATATTACTGTATGCGGCACTTTGTTCTGTTATTCAGATATGAACAGAACCAGGAAAATGTCAGCCCTTTGAGATCAAATAAGGTTCTCAAGATATTCTAAGAGGGTGTCGTCAAAGGTGGCAGTCTAATCTAGTAACATAAAGACAGCATGTTGTGTTTATTTAGTCTGGAACAAACCTCTGATGGATATTAAGAGCTGGAATCAAACGAACAAGTAACATTTCAGTCTTGTGGATATTTGTTTTTTTCACCTAGGGACAGCAAGTACACACTGAACAAAAATGGTTCAAGGACTGATGGAACACCATATTTGACCTTAAAGGATTACTGTACACAGCACTGTGTTCTAATACACGGATATGAACAGAACCAGGATAGTGTTGGCCTTGTGAGATCAATAAGGTTCTAATGACGTTCTAAGAGGGTGTTGTGGTCTAGTGTCAAAGGTGGCACTCTAATCTAGTAAGAGAAAGACGGCATGTTGTGCTTGCTTTTTTACCTGTAGAGAATCTTAAGTGTAAAAACAACAGGTTGTGGTTATGTGTGGGACTGTTTCTCCTAATGAGAACATATTTCCCAAAAATAAGACATGTGAACATACTGAGGACAAAATTAAGACTCAGTGAACAATAAAAAATCAAATCAAACAGCTGCAGATGATCATCAGTGAGAAGCTATAAAATATAATAAAGTCAACAGCAGATGTCAGAATCTCGTCCTATCATCTCTGTAGAACCGGGGGCTGCAGATGTTTTCACTCAGTTTGTTTCTGTCAGACACAATAACACAAAAACTCTTTTGAAAAGAAGCTGAAAATTTTTCCAACAACATGAACTGGATGAACTCAGCTTCTCCCTCTGGGATTTTCACTCTCACCCTCTGACAGTGTCGATGCCTTGCTTGATGCCCAAATCGAACTTTTACCTGCAGAGAGCACAACACACACACACAATCACACACACACACACACACACACACACACACACACACACACACACACACACACACACCAACATACAGTCACAGTGCGCCTGTTTAGCCTGAGGCAGTATTGAAGGTCTGAGGCTGGTTGGTTTGGTCCGAGGATCAGAATCAGCTGCTGCTGTTTGCATGCGAATCAGCTGCTGCAGCAGGTGAAGCTCTCTGCTGCAGAGTCTCACACACAAAAATTTGTTAGTGCTGCAGCAAAGACTCACAATGTGTTAGAACAAGTTCAGACTCGCAATATCAGCCTGACGCTACAGATGCCATAGTGGCTGATGCCTCACAACATCCAGACAAAGAGGCCAGAGGTCTGAAGTTGGGATGATGTTAACCAAGAGGAGCACAGGATGACAGATGAAACATCTAATGAACCTGAACACATGCTACGAGTATAGTTGGAGGCTGGACAGGTGGAGGGTTGACTGTCTGAAAGCAGAGCAACAGAGAAAACACAGAGCTGCTGTGGATATGGACATACTGAAGATGACTGGAGTGTGTAAACTGTGCCTGAAATACAGAGAGCTCCATCTGAGTGAAGGCCTAAACATTTCAAAATTATCTACATTAGGCTTCAGTCTAAATGCGGCGCTAGTCATAACTTTAAGTTGGTTGTAACTTTCAATTCTAAGTTGGATGTAACGTAATGTCAACAGGTATTTGGAAATCAGGAGTAGAGACAGATGTATCACTTTATATCAGTTTGTTTGAATATCTTTAACTGGGCACATCAGAATTAATGGAAAAGAAAATACAGCATTTAAAATGTAGGCTCTGCAGAACCTTCTTTCTCTCTCTAACACAGATTGACATCCTCCTCTCTCGCCCACTCTCCCTCCTCCACTCTCTCCACACCAACACATTTTACAGCAGGAATCTTCTGTGTGTCTTCTTTCCTCCTCCCGCACCAGTAAACATCTTATGCAACAGTAAACAACATTCAGAGTTTGAAGTGTGGCAGGCAGCAACAAGTCGTTTGAGTATAAGGGACAGGTGCAAAACTCTTTTCTTCAGTATCACAGGAATTCATTGATGGTTGTCTGTACATCCATGATTCACTGGAGACAGGAGCTGATCCCAGGTGATTCAGCTGCTTTTAATTTGTTCACTATAAATGTGAACAAACCCCTCCGTCTTAAGGATTTATCCTCTCGTGACTAGGAATGAGAGAAAGTTGTCCATATCTCACATATGTGTTTTATTTGTATTGTCCATCGTGTTGATCATCTAAACAACACTGAGATCTGCAGACAGGGAGACATCCCTAAGAATAAACTTGAGTTTATCTAAAGAAGTTCTTGTATCTACGTTAACAGGATAAACAGTCTGATATTCTCATTTAAAACAAATATAAAACATTGTCATTTCACAGCATTTACAGTCCCGAGAAAATTCATTAAGAAACTGTGTCAGTCTTCCAGGTTTCAGCCCTCCTCAGAGTGAAATTACTGACTTTTAAAATTACAAAGAAAACGACTTTGTTACAGTAACAAGAGTAAATGTGACTCGTTCCCTCAGGTATGACAGAGTAGAGCACATCGGTATTTAAGTCCTCTTAATGAAAGTATATTATTTAAATCTCCACTCTGACCAACAGGTTGTGATGGAACCGACTTGGTGCAGTCCATGTGTGATGGAAACCGGACCGTTGTGATGGAAACCCTCTTTGGGTTTGATAAATGGTGCAATTACATCAGGTGCTGCGTCGCCATGGTGACGGCTGCTAACTTCCATAGTCTAATCAGTCCTCAGGCTGAGAGAGAGAGAGAGAGAGAGGAAGACCTCAGTAACCATGGAAACCTCAGCACGCACCGTGGTCACTGTGGTCTCCACACACACACACACACACACACACACAATACATTTATGACATTTCAGTGACTTTCATCAGTTCATTAAGGACCTAAAGACTAAAAACAGACTGCTCTTCAACCACATTATAAAGTGAATGACTTCAGTTCATTTTCAGTGAATATTAATATCAACACAGAGAGAGAGAGAGAGAGAGGGAGAGAGAGAGGATGATCTGCAGCAGTGACAGTTGTTTTTCTCAGACAAGCAGCAACAGGTTGAAACAGGAAATACATCAGATGATTGTGTGTATGAGTGTGTATTTATTGATGACCACCTTATTTTCATTTAATTACACAAACTATTTATTAAAAATGAGTAAACCAAAAAAAAAACAATGAAAACAATGCACTACCTAATAATAATAATACTTTTTTTCATACAAGAGACGTAGCCCAAAGTGCTTTAAAAAAATTCAATTGTAAAATAAAACAAAGGCAAATAGAAGGACAATGAAATCAGACAATAAAAAGACAGTAGATGATAAAATATGTAAATGGGAACAGGAACCAGTAAGAACAGTAAAATATGAGAAAAGCCAAATTAAATAGATAGGTTTCCAGCCCATATCGTCTGGCAGGGTGTTCAGTAGTTTTGGAGCATAGTTATAAAAAAAAAAAAAAAGCTTTGCTGCCTGTTAAAGTAAAATTGTGTATTTAAAAGCTGGAGAAGAGAATGTAAGAGCTTGTGAAGGATTATAAAACAACAGAGAGCCTGCAGTGTGAGCTGGTCCAAAACCAGTGAGAGCTCTAAACATGATCAAACACCTGCAGCATCAGCCTCACACAGCTACAGCACAGCTGGAGACTCTTAGTCTTGTTACACTTGAAACTGGAATAACACACATCTCTTCCAGTCTAAAGTCCAAGCAACCGCCTTAACCAGTGGACTGACGCCAGCGAGGCCACAAAACCAGTCAGACTCACAGTGACTGTGCTGGTTTAACTGAGCAGAGCCGCAGATAAACAACCACAGCCTGTAAACTGATGTTTGTGTGTGAAATCAGTGGAGTGACTCTTTAATATCACTGTCACAGCCACTGACATGGTCAGACTGTGGCAGAAACTCTTCGCCTCTTTCATTGACAAAGTGAAACAGTGAAGACGATGAAGACAACGACTATGACGAGTGAGTTCAGAGATGAAATTCTGACCTCGGCCAAATTTCAAACTTATCCCACAACTTTTCACATTTCTTTGATTTTCCGGAGATGTCTCTTCAAAGGCTTTGGTCCGTTGGCTGTGATGACTTCTCACAGTGAGAATTACACCTCCGAGGTCAGCTTCATACTTTGCATCAAATCTAATTACTTTTTTTAGACGTTCACGCATTTTCAGAGGCAGCTGCCGCAGCCTGGAGGGACCCTGAGACTTTATTTCTTGCATTATAAAGGAGAACACACTGCTGAGTGTGTGGATGTGTGTGCACAGGTGTATGTGTGTGTGTTTTCCCTTCTTCCAATGGTGAATCAGCTCAAAATGGCTTCCAATTAATCTGTAAATAATAACTGGTGATAAACAGCAGCTTTAAGGGATTAATGTCTCTCCAGGCCAGACGGAAAAGTACAAGCTGCATGTTAAACTCTGCAGGAAGGTTTTCTGCGCCAGGACTGAAGACACTGAAGCTGAACTGAATAAAAATGTAGAAGCAGACCGGCAGTGAAATATTAAAGAGGGAGGGAGGAGAGAGTTTAACTGTGCAGACTCAGCAGATCCTCCACGGACATCCTGCGGTCGGCTCCTTACAGCTGATCAGGACAGTTCACCAGGTTTTATAACATTCCTGCAGCTGTGGACAGAGGAAGCAATACAGATGATGCAAAACACACAAAGACAGCAAAATCTGTGACAAACAGTGTGGCACCAATATTTAATCTCTGTAGAAGAAATAACAGCAGGTGGAGCTGATTCTCCAGTCGTTGCTATTAAACCACTGCAGAAGAAGAAGATGAGGCGGTTAAAAGATCCAGTCAAAGCTTAGACAATGGAAAACATGATGGAGTTCTGACATGTGAGGCAGGCTCCAGCCCTCCTCATCATCGCTCCACATGCAGCTGATGTTTTCATGTACATCAGGGTTTACACACACAGCTGCTGTTACGCCTCAGACAAGCGTAAAAACCTTTGTGCATTATTATTTTTTCTGATAATCAGAATTTTCTGTATGTGGTAAATGTGCATAAAAATCAAACAGTCCTCCAACCTGAACAACCACACAGGTCGTTTTTTTCAGCCCTCTGATACAACCCATTGGAGTGTCTCCCAAAACGCTGCCACTACTGCGGCAGATGTACTGGACCTTGGTTGTCATGGTTACAATAATAAACACATGGACTGTACAGAGTCCAAGTGGATGTTTCTGACAAATTTGAAGGGATTCACTCGAGGAGCTCTTGAGATATTGTGTTCAGAAAGCCAAAATCATGCCTTACGAGGTCACTTTGACCTTGACCTTTGACCTTTTACCTTTAGCCACCAAAATCTAATCAGTCCATCATACAAACGTACGGACGGATGGATGAACAAATCAAAAACAATACGCCTCTGGCTCTGGCTGTCGCCAGCGCGGAGGCATAAGAACTCTTTGTCTGAGTAGAACGTTGTGTGTTCAGGTAGGAGTCCAAATGGAGACAGTATAGACACTGTGTAAAACCAGATTCATACAGACCAGACTGGGCCTAGGTCTAGCCTTGGTGACATCATTCTGTGTGACAGTAAAATAATTAATTTTATTAATTGATTTTATATTAACAAAGTGTTTCCCGTTCATAGTAGGAAGCTGATCAAAGTGATTTATAAATACCAAGCTCAGGCCGGTTGAAAACCTAACAGGAAGTTAGACACTGTACCATATGGACAACAGAAACGAGAAATTTTAATTTGTTGGTGAATCAACAAGGAATCATCTCCAGACTTATAAATGCTCAGATAATCCATCTGTTGTGGGCTGGAACTCTTCTGTCTTTTATTATGAAGGACTTTGTTTGATCTGGAGAAGTGCTGCATAAACTCACTTCACTTAATTTTGTTTCATCACTGCACAGGGCAGTGTGATGTCAGTTCATGTCCAGGTATGAGAATTTAATTCATTGATTTCATTTACCTGGATATGAACTGTCTATGTTCATATCTTCTTGACATTCAGCACAAAATGGAAACTTATTTATTTTGAATGAATGAAAAGCTATTTTCATTAATGGTTCACATCAGAGTCACACAGAGTCCCATTTGTGGTTTAGACAACAGCAGCTCTTTGGTTCAGGTTATTGAAAGCTGGGGGTTTAGGTTAAATGTAAATGAAGAGGTTGTGAACTGCTTATGTATTAAACCAGACCAGGATCTTTAACCTGAACCAGGAGTCTGAACAGAACCAGACACCAGTTTAATGGAGGCTACAACAGTCAATCCCCTTAGACTTCCATGTTAAAATGTCCAAATTTACAGCGGAAATAAACTTGTTTACATCTTGGTACAAAAAACAGTTTTGGTCTCTATTGCTAATTTCGTCCTTCATGACAGCTGTTTATATAACTCACCTGTTTACATTTTATCGAGGCTTAAAGTCATACATAATTGAAGGTGTCACCCTTCACTCTTTGAGTGATAGGTGGGTGAGCAGATGCTTGCCAAAAACTGGCATGCGCTGAAGTCTCTGCTCCACACATGCCCCACCTCTTTGCCCAGAGTCAGGCACTGCCAAGATGGCGACGGCGGAGCAGCTCACTCTGAGCTTCAAAACTGCTCTTCAGAAACCTGTGGGTGACGTCACAGGGGCTACGTTCCTTCAATCTTTATTTACAGTCTATGAATCAAACAAGTCTAGATACATAACTTTATTAACTCTATGTTTTGTTTCTTCAGCTGCATATAGAGAGAAAACTGAATTAAAAAAGAGATTCATCAGGTGACACGAGCACCACTCCACACAAATGATCCTGTTGATCTGTAACTGCTGGATGTAGATATATCATTGAGTAAAACCTGATCTGGCCTTGTTCATCTGCATGAGGACAACACACGAAAAGTTTCATATCAAACCAAAGTGAAGGCAGATTTCACCAAGTTTAACTTCTCACAGACACGACTGAAAAAAACCTGTCAGCATTTGAAGCCAATTGAGTTTGGCTTCAATCTGCATGTGGGAAGCAAATGAAGAGCTTCATCCAGAACGATGGGTTTAAAAGAGACGACTCCCACAGTCCCGCCCACAGACCGCTGGCATGAGAACAACAGAGGAAGAGAGAGAACAATGGAGGTAGACAGAGTCTGAGGACATTTAGTTATGAAACAGCTTTGTGAGGACAGAGTCGTGTGGACAAACACGTCTCAGTAAATACTGCAAAGACAATTGGACAGATCTCTGTGACTCCAGCAACAGCACAAAGCCAGATCCACACTACAAACAAGACACTTCAAACTGTACAAACCAAGTGTCCTGATTTCATTCCTGTCCCCCAGCGGATGAACCCTGGAGATCTGAATGACATTCTGATCTTTCCTGCATTTTAACTTTAAGGTTCTAACAGATTCTAAACCCTTAAAGGTGTTTTGTTGACCTCAAGAACAGAAGTTAAAAATTTAAAAAATAACCCTCACTCAAAGTCCACTTACTGGCTTTATTTTGAGCTTTCAACCTCATCTTACAGCCCTCAGGTACCTGGTACCCCCTACCCCCATCTCCAGCCCTCATTCACTTCTCCCACACCACATTTGTCCCATAATGTTCCACCAGATGTCCCCAGACTTTCTTCTTGTCTTCATACACACCTGAATACCTGTTTCCTATATGAAGTCACCCGAACTTCCCTTTCCCTTCACACACCTGTCCCTAGGTTCCTCATCACCCAATCCAGTATTTAAACCTGCCACCAGGTCCTTGTCAGCTTGTCTGTTTATGTTCCCTTGTGTTCTCCTCTATATCAGCTACCTGCCTTTTGAAACCTGCCTGTGCAATAATACTGTGACAGAAGAAGTCATGTTTTTATTCTGTCTGTTTTCTTCAGACCTCTCCGCTCCGACTCCAACTTTCTGCTGCAAACATGATGTTTTCCTGTAGACCGTCTTTGTTTGGACAGAAGAAGAGGACAATCTGAACCAACCAATCACTCTCCATGCTGACATGGCAGACGACATCTACAGCAGCACCTTCTCCGCCTCCGAGTCAGACTTCTCCTCCTCCTCTTCGTCCTCGCCGTCGGCCTCCTTCCTCACACTTGAGCAGAGGGCGGCCTTTGTCTTCGTCCTCATCCTCTTCATTTTCCTGGGCCTGCTGATCGTCCGCTGCTTCCGGATCCTCCTGGACCCGTATCGGAGCATGCCCTCCTCTACCTGGACGGACTACATGGAGAAGGACACCTTCGACTACCGAATTTCCTGACAGGCAGCCTGAGAGGCAGCAACCCTGACAAGAAGTAGGTAGAACTGAGGCGATAATCACACTGAGAGAGTAGAGCAGAAACACAAGCGCATGTTTCCCCTCTGGAGGTGAGAAACCAGACCAACAGACAGCAGGGAGGAAAGTTTGTCTACCTGAGTATCGACCGATGATCTGCTAATAACAACTAAAGTTTGTGGTTGGTAACTTCTCCAGCTGTTCTGGCCCAGTAACAGTAATGAAACACTTCAGCCTTCAGGCTCAAACAAGACTTACATCTCACCTTTTCCACCAATGACTTGTCACTTGACTTTATCATTTGTCTGTGAATGACCTGATTTCCTCCCAAACATTAAATGGACTGCACTTACATAGGACCACTCAAAGCACTTTACTATACAAGCCACATTCACACACTGATGGAACAGCCATCAGAGGCAATTTAGGGTTCAGGATCTTGCCCAAAGACACTTCGACATGATATTTGCATACAAGATATCTTATGTGATATCTGCTGACTGGAGGAGCTGGATATCGAACCACTGACCTAATGATTAGTGGACGACCCGCTCTACCTCCTGAGCCACAGCCACCCAGATTTGGTCAACAGGTTAAGGTTATAGAGTTATTATTCCTAGATAACATTAGCTCAGAGCTAGAATTAAGCAGTTAAATTTGCTAGCACGATACTGATAAACCCTCAACATGATCAGCATGGTAACAGTCAAAGGAGCTGTTGGTCCTACTTCCATGATGACTTGTTGAAGACTCCAAACACAACGTTTAGGACTCGACTCAGAACATAACAACTAGGACTTGAGACTTATTTGTCACTTGCATTCAGTAACATCGTCCCAACTCTGAAGCGAAGTGATAAATGCTAGGTTTGTATATCTGACTGCCCAGTTTGGAAAACACGCACCCGTCTGAGGTTGAACTTAAATTTGAATTTAAAAGAAAAACAGTGTTTTAATACTAAAATCTGATTCTGTTACAGCTACACACTGTTCGCATCACTGAAATCTGAATGCGTTATTACAGTGAGACAACATGGGAAAAAGAGCCAGTGCTGTGCTGGGAAGTAATAGTGTGGGAAAAGTGCGCCTTGTGTTTTTACTGCCTTCGGTCTCTTGTCGCCTCAGTTTGCCTGGCAGGCAGCACATCTGGGCAAAAAACATAAAATACATCAACACAATCTGTATCATTGAAAAAGTGTAAAATTAATTTAATATCAATTACTGGCAAAAAATAATGAATCAGTCAAAGACGTTCTGATAACAGCATGTGGCCACTCCTACAGTGAATCTGACACGCACTAGTGTGGAGTTTGATTTGATTAGTGTCAGATTTGACAGGAGAGGAAATAATCTCATGTTGCTGAGTTAAAATCATAAGATGAACAGACAAACAAAACATAAATATCAAACCAGTGCTATTTGAAATGTTTAAATCCTCTAACTGCAGACATGGAGGTTACTCTCCCGTCTGCAGCTGTGATTTTTGCCCAGATCTTACAGCAGTGAAGGTTGTAGAGATCCCTCCGCCCTGCAGTTCTCTGACAGCAGCACTGCAGGATTCAGCAGCAATGCAGCGAGAACATGAAGTGAATGTCGGAGAGTGAAAGGTGAGGAGGGATGTCTCTGATCTCTGCCTGCCCTGCTGCCCAGCAGCATGTTAGGGTCGCTGTCTCTCACGGGAGAAGATTTTCTTTTGTCCTTTCAACTTTTTGTTAACTTTTATTGAGTTGTTCATTCACTGAGGAAACAGGTGAACAATGCAGTGTTGTTTCTGAGAGATGATGATGAGGAGGAAGAGGAGGAGGAGGAGGAGGAGGAGGAGGAGGCCCAGGAGAGTTGAAAGCAGGAGCACAGAGGAACGAACGAGGCTGTGTTGAATCGGTTTGACTGCAGAGACAAGACAAGTCGGTTTCCAGCAACTCTCTGTCGTCCTGCCGACCCAGCCGTTGCTTAGTAACTGGTCCTTTCAGCACCAGCTGATGTCTGAAATGCCAGGCGTCTTACCACGCAGCCGATCAGCACTCAGCTCTGTCGCAGCTCTGAGGGAAAAGAGGAGAGAATCATCTCTCAAAAAAAAACTAAAACCAGAGCTGGATGGTCAAACCTGCCAGATCCACAGGTGGGTCTGCTGTTCAGTAACTAAAGCCACATAACATGATTTTAACTCAGGAGAAATCCCAGAGTTTACAAGCACCTTTCAGAAGATTGAGAAGATTCATCTGATGAAATGGTTCAACTTTAAAAACAAGAAAATCAAGTTAAAGGTTCAAATGTAGAACAGAAACATGTAAACAGTCACATTTGTGTAAAAGAACAGAAATACACAAAAAAAAGTTTTGTTTTAATAAAGATGTTTCAGTATACGGCAGAGGAAAAGCTGGAACCAGAAAACAATCAATTGATCATGAATTGATTAATTAATTGACTAATTACTGTCTCCTAATTCTGGTTTGGCTGCACATCAACTGTTCAGACAACTGTTTGTAAACACACGTTCTGATTGGTCAGAGAAAATCCCCACATGTCCGTGGTGGTAATTTGGTAACTGTGTCATCACTGATGAACGGTTCAGTCTAAAATCACAGATCTTTTCTCTTTTGCTTCATTTGCTTTTGTATGACATTTGAATGAGTAAAACAAAGCAGAACTGCAGTGACATGTCTGTGTTATTTTCTCCTCCAGCAGCAGCAGCAGCAGAGCTCCTCAGGCGACCTGCAGAAACTCTGCTGTAATGGGCTTCCTCATGGTTGGAGGTCTCCTGTCAACCTTCCTCACAGGAATCTGAACCGTCGAGCTGAAAACCCCCCCCAAGCAGAGAGATGGTTTGAAATGAAATCTCTTTTTCCTCTGGGCTTTCTGCTGCAGGCAGGTTTGACTGCTAAAACAGAAAGGGGGGCGGGGGCGGGGGGGGGCTGTTAAACCAAATGATAAGTCATATTCTCCTATGCTCCTCACGTTAGTGTGAAGCCCACCGTCAAGCCCCTCTCCCTGCAGAGAGGCAGAACACCCCCCACCCACCCCCACTCCTCCTCCCTCCTCTGAATCTTCTGCTCAGTGAATCTAAAAGTTTTCCAGGCTCTCCGGAGGGGTCCTCTCTGCAGGGAGGGTGACCGAACCTCTGCCTGAAGGAAAAAACATCAACAGAAACAAAAGAAAGATGATTTTTTTTTTCTTCCTGAAGTAGGGCCCCCCCCCCCCAAGTGAAGCCTCTGCTGATGGAGCGCAGCAGCATCAACTGGGAGGTGGATCTGGAATCTCATGAATGCAACTTTATATGGATTTTTTTTTTCTTTGTTAAAGTTTTTTTGGGAACTTATAAAAGATGTGGGGCTCCCTCCGGGCTCGGGCGGGGACCTCCCAGACATCACAGTGAAAATGAAAAGCAGTTTTGGTTTTTAGCCCAGGAGGACTCATTCAGCACACGAGTGAGGATCACTGAAGAGCTTAATTTCCATAATGAGACATCCAGCCTGTCTGCGTTCTCTCCAGTTCTGGGTCTCTAATTACAGTTATTGAGGGTTTTTTTATAGTTTTTTTGTCGTTTCTTAATAGAGTTTTTGTCAGTGTTGAGTCACCTGCTGGGATTCAGGAAGTGTCATGATTTCTGTGAACGCTGGGATATTCCCTCATTTAAACGTTCACATTGAATATGAGTTTCCGTGGACAGATCTTTTATCCTCCACATGATTCAGATGTTTTATCAGTCTGAACAGTGGAGATCTAATGGAGTCACGGTTTTGTTTTTATAAAAACAAAAAGGAGTTTGGTTTAACATCCACTGACATCCAGAGAGCCTGGGTAGAGCCTCTTTTCAAATTAAAACACAAACTCAACTTTATGTACAAACTTTAGATAAAAGGAAAAAAAAAATCTAAAATTTCTGCCCCTTTTTTCAAACTTTTTACTAAACATTGGCCCCAAGAAGCAGCTGCTTCCTGGTCCTGAGCTCCACTAACACCCTTTTGTCTAAAGTTGAATTAAAAAATTTAATAATTTAAAAAAACTGTCCTGAAAAGCTTTGATTTAAAAAAAACAAAATACCTTCAAGTTGCGTCCATATTTTGGTAAAAAAAAAAAATTGATTTAGAGTTTTAAAAAATCCTGATCCTCAAACTGATTTTCAAATAAAGCAGTTGTTTACTCCACATCTGGACAAAAGTTATCTCTTATGTTAAATCTGGATTTTAACAACCACGCAAAAAATTTGCCCCAAAACTATTTTCCCACTGAGACTATATTCAAAGTGATATGCATTTTTACATATATGTACACATTTTTCTTACAGTTGATGAATTATAGTCAAATTCTGTCTCTCCTTTGTTTAATCTGGAAATCTAAATTGCCAAAAATAAAAGCAGCTTTTTACTGCTCCACTTCAGCTCCACTGAGGCGCTGCCACTTTTGTGTAAATGTGGATGAAATGGATGGAGCTGAAAATGGCCTGGCAGGCAGCAGCCTGTGTGTGACGGGCTGAGACACCCGGCGTGTGTCAGTGGGTTCAGGTTTTCCTGCTCTTCAGTCGTCCTCACTGATCAGTGTGAAGTGAAGCGTCTGATAGAAAGATCCTCTGATCGTATACTGAGAATGTAAAGTCTACTCTGACACACACTCACACACACACACACACACACACACACACACACGTATGTAATTCTGTACTTGTGAGGTTCATAATCCATTTCCTAATATTAACCCCTAAACAGCTGTTATGAGCTGGCTCTTGTGGCCACACCCATGGCTTGGGTTAATAAAGAATATTTTTATTTAACCACATTAAGATATCAAATTAAATCCTCCGAGTATGCGGTGTAGAAATCAGAAACATCACCAGTGTGTGGTGGGCATGAGTGAGGTAGGTGAGTGAGGATTAAACTAAGACACTATAACCAAACCAAAATGTGGTGTACCTGCAGAGAGGTTATTTAGCAGGACTTAAATACCTTATATACCTTGTATACCATACCAGATATACCAGTCACCTACCTGCAGACAAAGAGACACCGATTAGTAAAAGGATCCCAAACCCCAGGGGTCATCACAAACACATTAAGGAAATAAAAATGTTGTTTTTTGACCTTTTAACCTTCAAAAAATCCTCAAAAATGTCCTTAGTTTCCGGACATGTCATTTTCCAAATCATTCACTTAGAAAAATGTCCTCTCTTTACAGAAAGTCCTCAATTCACCAAAAATTTTTCAAATTTCTTCCTTTTTCCAAAACTTTCAAAAATGTCATTGTCAAGTCAAGTGACAGCTTTATTTGTGAAAAATGTCCTCACCTTCTGACAAGTCTTCACTTGTTGTTCTCCTCACTTTCTAAAAATGTCCTTGTTTTCCACATGTTCTGTTTTTTCACATTACCTGTTTGGAGCTGGTGGGGACTCACCTCCCGTCTGCGACAAATCAGACAGATGAAGGTTTTTCTTTGAAATTAGGGTGTAAGTTTTATCTGCTCTCAGTGTAAAACTCTTCATCCTCACAATGACAGAAGTACAAACATTCCTGTTTATTCTCGACCTCAGCGAGGACACACACACACACACACACGGTAATATACAGTATAACAGTGTAACCACATCTACTGCCTTTGTATTCATATGCACGTCTTGTAAGCGCACACACACACACTGCTTGGTGAAAATGACACATAGCGATGCGGTGGATACACTCCCTGTATGTCTGCACACACACTGCTGTCGAACACTCCCAGCAGCTCACTGCCTAACTACACCCTACACCCGACTCCATCCCATCCTCCTGTCCTCCCCCAGTCCACCTCTCCCTCGATGTCTCCCCCTCCCCCATTTGGCTTTCATACTCATTTTATCTCTCAGACTTCCCTCTCCACCATCTCTATGCTTTTTAAATTTAATTTAGCTCCACAGGCTTGGCAGGTGAAATACATTTGTTTTTACACGAAGAAGGAAAATAGTAGATAAATGTGGAGGGAACAATAAAGAGGAGCTCTCTGAGAGTAAGTCGTCACACTCTGTGTTATCTCTTCAGTTCTTCTCTTGCTCGTCTCTCCCTGCAAGAGCTAAAACTCTCATTACTCTGCTGTCAGCTGCTGCAGGAGGCAGAAGAAATCTGTGTGGAGGCTGTTATTTAAGGTGCAGCTTGTGCTTCAAGGCTGTGGACAGGTGTGTATATTTAGTGTTAAACTGCGGGGACACACAGAAGTTTATACACCTACATTGTGGGGACATACCAAGTGAGGCAGTTTAAGATTTTCTTGAGCCTTCCAGTAGCAAGTGGAGTGGCACCAGAGAAAAGCTCATGCAGTGAGTAAAATCTCCCTGTTTTAAATCTGCAGTGGCGTGACATTGTGGGGACACAGCTCATGCACCTACATCGTGGGGACCTGTTTCTGCACCGTGTTGTGGGGACTCACCTCCCAGTTGGGACAGATAATGCAGTTTAAGCTTTTTCTTTAAATTTAAAATTCACTTTTATCTGTTCTTAGAGCCTTTACCAGTAGTGAGCACTAGGTGGTGCTAGAGAGAAGTTCATGTGGGTAATAAAATGTAGAGGATGCATGAAGGTGCTCAGTTAATTTCATGGCACTCCGCTAAGTAGATTTAGACATGTCTTAAGTAAAGTAAAAATGTTCACGCTAATGTTGACACTGTAGAGACGATTTATTTTGCAACATGTTTTCAGTGGATGATTCAGAGTAACAAATCCTCATCTTATTTTTCACTGCACTGATTTCAACTTTTTGTCATTAGCATTTCGACCTGGTGTTTACTGATTGGGTTGTTTGTCTCTACTTTCCTCCTCTTGAAAGAACAGAGTTTCCCTCTCTTACCAGTATTGTGAAGTCCCAACTGTCTGATTAATTACTGTGAAGTGCACAGACTCTGTGATCAATTAATCAATCAAGTGCTGCACAGACCTTGATGCATCTTGTCTCACTATGAAGGCAGTCCCTGTATATAACAATCGCCTGCCATGTAATACTTGGTCCTAATGCATAATATCACATACCACCTACACTATAAAGCACTTTTGTTTTGCTCTATTTGTGGGTGAGTTTTATTCGCCCAAGTGTCAAGTCAAGTAATTGGAGAGCAGATGAAAATATAACAAAATAAGTGTTTTTTGTGCGAACTTAAAAATTCAATTCAGTTGAGTTGTATTTATATAGCTAGCACAAAACCACAACATACATTGTTTCAAGGATCTCTACTCAGTAAGGTCAAAGCTCTACAATAGAGAGAAACCCTGCAGTTTGAATAGTGAACAGGTCGACATGAATAACAATAATAATAATAATAATAAACTTTATTTATTTTGAACTTTTCTTAACAAACTGACAAAGTGCTTTACAGAAAGAAAAAGGGGAATTTAAAACAGCGATTACAACCATGAGAAAAACAAACATGATAGATATAGATGTCTGTATCATGGAAAAATAAAACGCAACTAAATAAAACACAACAACATATCAAACATTCATAAAAGCTTTCTGATAAAAGAATGTTTTTAGAATAGTTTTAAAAGACACTAAAGACGTAGCCAGTCTGATCTCAGTGGGTAGACTGTTCCACAGTTTGGGGGCTCTGACAGCAAAGGTCACCTTTAGTCAGCAGCCGAGACCCTGGAATAACCAGCAGAGCTCCCTCCGATCCAAGTAGACGCCTAGGCACATATTGGTTTAATAATGATAAAATTTGGAGTGAGGCCATTTAATGCTTTGAAGGTGATGAGTAGAATGTAATGTATGTAACAGGCAGCCAGTGTAAATTTGTAAGTATTGGAGTAATATGTTCATATCACTTGAAGTTGATGAAGTTGATGTTTTACTGAAGCAAAGTGGTTTTCATCTGTTTTGAGAAAGGCAGACATTTTGTACATGACTTGTTCTGCCTGAACGTCTAATGAATTAAGTTTGTGTTGTGATCAAGACATAACTGAAGCTGTTTTAAATCACTCATTTGTGCACCGAAGAACAAATGTGTTCGAATTAGTGATTCCTGTGGGAACCTCAGTGTTTCTGGTAAGACGTGTTTAAAATTTAATATGCCGCTTCTTTAAAACTAAATTCCATTCATCCCCCTACATTAGAGTAGAGGCAGATATTTTAAAGCCTGGACAAATAAAACCACTATCTGCATGGATAGACATGACTACAGCTAACACATCAGTGAGGCATTTAAATTTAGGCATCTTAGCTATAAATATTAGAGGGCTTAGCCAGTACAAATTGCTCTTCATCAACAGGTGGAGATCATTTAGTCTGAGCTTTAACAGCTCCATTAGAGACACATCTAAATGACTCTGCTGTTTGTTAATGGAGCCTGTTTCCCCAGGACGACAGTGATGACTTTAATTATCAACTGTTTTAAGAGTGCACAGGGACAGATGGAAACAAGATGGAGAGAGACGAGCACCGTTCACTCACCAGAAAGTGAAGGGAAAAAAAATGTCGGCTAAGTCTCCCTCTTCTCCTCCTTTCTGTCTCTTTTTCTTTTTAAATCATTGAGAGACAGAATCAAGAAAATTCAGCTAAATCCATCAAGATAAACATGAGACCAGCAAGAGGCAAAAAGAAAAGAGAAAGCAAGACATCAATTAAGCCTCTGTGGTTAAACACAGAAGGCCGAGCCACATCCAGCAGAAACATCTAAAGAGGAAAGAAGCTTCATTTATCCAGCCAAACTCAAGAGGAAAAAAACACAGCTGTGCCTGAGTAATCATGAGCACACATGGGAGGAGAGTGAGACAAATCTGACCACACACCCAACGACCAGAGAAGAAGAAACATGAGGCTAGATCAGAGCCGCGTTATGTGATGGAGGCTTCTATTTTGTAAGAATCACACAAAGAAAACAAAGAGATGTTAGAACAGGTGGAGCATTGATCCAGCTCAGCAGTTTGTTAGTCTTAGTCCAATGATTACAAGAAGTGTATTATGTTTATCAGATTTCCATCCTTTTCCAAAGTCTCATCATTTTATTGAACCACATTAAGATATCAAATTAAATCCTCCGAGTATGCGGTGTAGAAATCAGAAACATTACCAGTGTGTGGTGGGCATGAGTGAGGATTAAACTAAGGCACTATAACCAAACCAAAATGTGGTGTACCTGCAGAGAGGTTATTTAGCAGGGAGGACTTAAATACCCTAGAACACTTCTCATTTTTGGACGAAAATGAATCTAAAAAAAAAATACACACTGGGTGTTCCAGGGTATTTTTTTTTTTAGATTCATTTTCGTCCAAAAATAAATAGTTTGTTAATTAGTCCAATTACATGTTAAGAAATGAATTATAATATTAAAAACTGACATCTAGAATAGGTTTAAAAAACACCTGATGTTGATGATGTTTTATCATGATAAATTAAAAATGTAGCCTATACATTCTAAAAAATTCTAGATTTTTTCTTATGATCATTTATTTCAAGATCTAGGAATAAGTTTTAAGTAAATTGCAATGACAAGTCTTCATTCACGCATTTTAATGTTAAGAATACAATTATTGATATAACTGACTGAATTAAGGGTGTGTGTTTGATATTAAATAAAGTGTGAAAAACAAAAATGTAATTGTTAAAATATCACAAATTCAATTATTGATATTTGGGAGAACTGAGGAACATTTTAAACTACTTTTTGAAATATTTATCCCAGAAAGAAAGATTTTTCTTACAAACTTTTCTCATTTTTATTAAATATGTTTTGTGATGTCAATAACAATTCTTATTTTAACATTGTAAAACAGGTTTCTTGTTGCTCAGAAGAAAGAAAATTGAAGAATATCATGTTCTTTGTGACCCTCTGTACTTTTTTTGATCACAGCCTTTTTAATGCAGAGACATTACATTTGCAGTTTATTATGTTTAAGAAAACAAACTGACGGACTCACAGTCGACAGCTGGTTTAAAGACATTGGTAAAGATGGAGCAGCTTGTTGTTGAGCGAGGCGTTCACTGTCGGCTGCTTTCTGAGTCAAGTGTTCAGGAGAAGTTTGTGTCTGAGCCTGATCCCTTTAATTCTGCTGTCTGCCTTTCAGCCATCTGCATCTTGCTCTTCCTCCTCCTCCTCCTCGCCTGTCCGCCGCCCACCGCTTACTCATCCTCTTCATCATCCTGTCTTCCTCCCACACCGTCATCCCTCCTAGTCTGTCTCGTCTTAAAGTTCACTTGAGCCTCTGTCTCTAACTCCTTCCTCCTCCTCCTCTTCCTCCTTGCCTTACACTAAGCCTGTTTACATAGGATTAGAATCTCCAGCAGCTGCATCGCTGCTGTTTTTTACCCTTTAAGGGAGTCGGGACTGGTTTTCTTCTTTCTGTGAGTGTTTCTCTGTGTTTGTTCTTGTTAAATTTCGGGGGCTGCCGCTGCTTCTGAGCTGAACTTTGCCCTCGAACTGCTGGTTTACCCAAACTGTTTGTTTTTCCTCCCTCGCTGTACTTGAAGGGAAAATCCACCTGAGTCATGGATCAATGACCAGGAGCCCAAAGGGTCAGATGACCCCTGGTCCAGATTTGCTGTTTGAAGTGACTGTTAATGTTTTGTGCTGGAATGTCAAGCAAACGACTGCAAAGACACAAAAAATAACTATAAAGTGATGTAGAAGAACAACAAAGAGGTGAAAAATGACTAGAGACATATAATGACCTGAAAAGATTCTAAAGAGACAGAAAGCAACTACAAGGAGACACAAAACATCTCCAAAGTGTTGTAAAATGATCACAGAAACCAAATACGACCATTTAGTGTTAGACACAATTACAACCATTAAGTGTTGTAAAACAGTGACAGAATGAGGAAGAAGAACAACAGATGGACAAAAAATCAACAAAATGACCAGAGAGACAAAAAAAAAGACTAGAGACATAAACTGACCTCAAAGAGACGCTTAGGAAACACAACACAACTACAAAGTGAAGTAAAATGACCACAAAGAGTCAAAGGAACGGCAACAAAGAGACAATAAAGAATAAAGAAGCTTTTGTCATTCCATAACTAGAGAGTTATGTAACTAAGAGTTCTAACTGCATCATATGTGGAAGGATTTTTGGGTGGACTTTCCCTTTAAGTGCTTGCTGTTGGATGTGCGTCTCTCCTGAAACTGTGAAGTCTCTCGTTTTAAATTGATTTTTTTAACAAATAAATGACAAACTGTTTTGGTCTTTTCAGTGTTGTGGCTTTGAAAAAGTTGTGTCACAGAAACAAACGATCACTCCTGTAAATTTCAGTGCAGCGTTTTCAGGGTTTCGTACGAATCACGTGTCCTTCTCTCTGCAGTGTTTCATTATCTGGTGACGACAGGAAAACAGAATCTGTGATGTTTTCTAAGTCATGACACTGTATTATACCTTTAACGTTGTATTTTATCAATGCAAAGTTTTTAGTTTTGATAAAGAATTTAAGTACGCGCTTCATGGACACGTGAGCTTTTTTTCTTTCTTTGATTTTATTTTTCGGCTCTGCTCTGCACTCAAAAACAAACGAAACAGGAAAACAACTGGTCGTATGAAACAGCAAATCAAAGTCAAATTTAACCACTGAAATCATAAAACTGAAATCTTTTAATTTGAAAATCATGTTGAATTTCTCTCTGCATTTTTAGATTCTTTTAACTTTTGAACTTGAAGTCACAAAAATGTATTAAAAATATTATGTATTATTAATTTTGAAAATGAACATTAAAATAAAAATCAGATTTCAAACTTACACTTTATTGTCAATGAGAATCAGGAAAGAAATGGTCAGGTCCAGCTTAGTTTTTCTGTTTTATTAATAAAATAGTGTGTAACTTTGTCCCTCTCTTTTTTTTTCTTTTTTTTTTTGAATAGCAATTTTTTTTTTTATTGCAAAAGGTCACCTTTAAAACAAGCAGAAATCTATAAAGTTTGATTATTTGCATTGGTGATTTTAGTGTAGGCTACATGATTTTCAAAGTAAAATATTTAATTGTTGAATCTAAGTATTTAGAAATCCAAAACATGGAAATTGAAGTTTGAAATCACATGTCATTAATTCAGTGGTTTATATCGTCCACTCACTGGCTTTACAAAATTGCTGGCTTGTTTCAAACAACACAACCAGCTGTTTTTCTTGCTCTTTTTTTTTTTTTACAGTGTAGGTGACGTGCAGATTTTCTGGTTCTCTGTTTTTCTTTTTTACAGTATAAATGACGTGCAGATTGTATGTATCAGTGTGTGAACAGAGCTCCTCTATATTTTCTAAGTGGTTGAAAGTTGTCATGTAGATTTATCTTCCTGCCTTCTGTTGAGCTCCTTTATGAGTCCACGCTCTTGTTTTGTAAAGAAATAAAACTTCCTGTTGGACCAAAACTGAATTTGTGTGTGTGTGTGTGTGTGTGTGTGTGTGTGTGTGTGTGTGTGTGTGTGTGTGTGTGTGTGTTCTTTTTTTGTTTGTCTGTTTGTCCTATTTTGCTGTTTTGTTTAGTTTTCTTCTCTTGCAGTTCATTTGCTTGTTGTTGTTTGTTTATTTTCTTTTTTTGTCTGGTTTGTTTGTTTGTTTGTTCCAACGGAGATGAAAGGGCCTTCAGTCTAGTCCAGGATCTTTCTTTTTTCCTTCTCATTTTCTCTTTGTTGACAGCTGCCTCTCAGTCGCTAACAAGACAGTCATTCAGCATGCTAACATGCTCACTATCACAATGTTTACCATGTTCACTACCTCAGTTTAGCGTGTTAGCATGCTAACATTACCTAAGTAGCTCTAAACACAGTGTTCTGCTGAGGCTGATGGGAATGTCTTTAGTTCTGAAGATACATGACAAATTCAAATGTGACCTGATGATGGTGCTAGATGAAAAGGTCTGGAAAAAAGTTTTGGACCAACCTACGATTATCTATAGATTAACAACTTTTTTTTTAGATTCAGAATATATTACATTTTTATATTATAATTATAAAATACACTGTTTATTGGTTATATATTTTAATTTAAGTGTTAATTTAGAGATTCTTGTTTTAGCTCTCGTCAGCTACTTTTTTTTTTTCCTTTACTGATGGCTATTTCATTTTAGTGAATTCACAGCCTGTAATTTATAAGGTTGCCACACACGTGTTTTACTAAATTTCCAAATCTCATTTGAGTTCATTTGAGTTTGATTTTTAAACCAGTGTCAAACCTGTGTGAAATTCAAACAGCAGAAGGAGGAGTAAGACGAGGAAGATGTGAAGACGTTGATGTGTTAAGCCGCTCCACGCTGTCTCCTCACTCTGTGGACAGTCATATGGAAATCTAATATTAGCCTGTATTTCCATAATCTGCATGCGTGTGTGAGTCATCATACATGAAGGTGGACAGATGGTCGACGGGCAGAGTGACAAAACACAACATGCTTTTACTAAATAAAAAAAAAAAAAAGGTCACAGGCAGTTTGTGTCCTTGAATCCAGAGCCCTGAACCCAAGACTGGATTACTGACCTGTCAAAGTGGACATATGCCTCAGCTACAGGTTCACTCCAGATCTATGACGAGTCCTCCATCCTGTGGTTCTGCTCTTGAAGAGGAAGAAGGCCTGTGCCCTCATTGTTTCAGTTTAGACTCTGCTCATTTGTTGTAAAGTTTTACGTCTACACACATCCAGAATTTTGCTTCAATCCAAAATAGACGTGTGGGAAACCTACCCAAACCCAACATGCATAAATTAGTTAAGACCCGTTCCAAGGAGCACCAGGGCGGAGCCAGACTCAACCCGAATGGATCTGAGGGTAATTAGACTCCAAAACACAAACACCGGCAGCAGCTGATGATCAATAATTCCCTGCTGCTATTCTCCCTCTCACCTCCAAACACCTGATACTATTCAAGTCCAATCAGATCCAACTGAGATCCAACACAATCAGATTTCTTGGTCCAACTCAGGTCCTGGTCTGGCTCAGGTCCTGCTCCGACTGGGGTCCTGGGTTGGGTCTTGGTTCCTGTTACCGAATGTAACAGTTCCTCAGAGCCAAGTGAACCCTTGAAGACGTCAACTGTAAAGTTGTTCTTTACTTTTGTGTCATTAACACACAGAAAACCGTGGACAAGGTGTGCGTGTGTGTCTGTTTAGCTGTGGACTCTTGCTAGCGAGTTCACACAAACAGACACACAATCACCACAACCCAGTGTCTTTCATGCCAATCCAGCTGTTCCCATGGCAACCAGATCTGGAAATAGTAGTGAGGGTGCTAACATCTCCCATTGGCAGTGACACACACACAAACACACAACATACTGTAAAATAAGGTGAAAGGTTGTTGAAGGTAAATACATACAAAAACAGGTGGTGACATAATGAGCAGAAACAATGTTATTATTGTAGTAAAAACAATTTGTGAGAATTAAGAACAAATAAAGAAACATCAGCTGTGGGTTTAATGAGCAGCTGGTGTGTTCGCCACTTCATTTTTAATTCTATTTTTATAAAACAGTGTAAATAACTGAGATCTTCTTTTTATGACAAAAAAATGTTCAATCTTTTAATTCACAGCAACATGTTAGGAAAATTAAATGGAACCACCACAAAGACACAAAACATCTCTAGCCTCACAGTCTGAGCAGCTCCAGTCGTTGGCTGAAGTTACACAGGTCAGTGCGGCGCTGGAAACTCTTAGTCCCACCCTCCACCCTCAGTTCTGTTTGTTCACTGCCTCATGGGAGCTTTGGTTTTTAACCCTGACAGAAGGTTTTATCTTACAGAGAGTGACGAGGTGGGGCCGTTAGATGCTCAGGAAGAAGCACTGTGTTAAATTTGTTGTTAAATCCGTAAAAACTTCAAACACCTCCATAAGTTGTAGTTTGTCACCATGACCACAGAGACAGAAACTGAGTATCAATACATTTACTCTTCTTCTGAAGGTCCCTGTGGTTTCTGGAAACATGTTAGCAGCAGATCCTCACATCTTATAGCTGCAAAGTGGTTCCAGCACATCCCTGGTCCTGGTCCACAACAGTGTTTTAGCCACAGAACTGAATCATATCCATTCATAGTCAGTTTGTCTGACAGTGGACTGATGAAGATCTAAAGTCTTTGAGATGACTCTGTGACCCTCTCAGCTTCATGCTCATCAACTCTTCTTCATCCTCAGTTTTTTGAGATCTTTGTTGAATCTTTGGTTCATATCAGCTGATGTTTCTCTAAATGTCTGTGTGTTTTTTATAAAAGTGTAACCCACACCTCCAATCAGGTTTCACTGAATGGACTTCAGGTCTGATAACGCCTGACTCGAGTTAGCTTCTGTTCCTGTCATAGTCGAGGGGTTCACTGACTGTTTCCAGCTACACTGTTTGAACAAGAACAACACAATGATTTGTGTTATTAGTTAAAATAGATTGTAACTTATATGAAGATCTGATTACATTTTAAATCAAATTTATACATAAATTCAGCTCATTTCTTGCCTGTGTGTTTCAGGATGAGGAGATGAGATGAGGAGAGTCTGTTATATTAATGAAGAGGCCACGGACAACTGTCGATAATGTAAATCAGCTTTAACCTGAATGTGCTTTTTTCAGTGATACCTGAGGGGGCAGGCTCCATTGATCACAGATATTTGATCGGTTCATCAGCAGCTGTGGGGCTGAGGTCCCTGCAGAGCATCATCTATTATGAATGAGTGAACACTTCCACTCAGTTGTAGCTGTCATTTGTTGCTACACGATGTATTGATCAGCAGACTCATCAATAAATGAAAACAGCTTCGGGCCGAGCGATGAAACAGTGACTTAGTTAGAGACAAAGATCCTCCTCTGATCCTCCACACTGTCTCATCTCATCTCACTCTCAGCTGTGGGAGGGGAATCAGTTACAATCAGTGAATCTATTTATTTTATTATCATCATTATTATTAGTAGTAGTAGTATAAATCCTTAATAATATAGAATTACATGTTTCATCAAACTGATTCAACTGATTCAAGTCTGATTATTCCAGTTTGCTACTAACGATTATTTTCATTATCTATTTATTAGTCAATTAGTTCATTATTCATTTACAATAAATGAATGATTTATGGAGCCCAGTTTTACAGTAAAGATTATCACAATTCATCAGAGACCAAGTTAACAGATGAAATATTCACAGCTACAATTGATTTTGTTTGTTTGCTTTATGACCATTATCAGAGACGCAAAGCAACAAAAATACACAAAACAGCAACAAAGACACAAAACAATGCAACAGTTTTTTCAACAGCATTTTTATTTAAATTGCTAAAACAATTATTCAGTAGTCAAAATAGCGGCCAATTCATTTCCTGTCAACTGGACTATTTCTTCAGCTCCTCTTCAATCTGGACCAGATGTTTTATATATTCATTTTTTAACATGTTCTGTAAAGAGACAAAAACAATGGAGAACTGGAATTTAAAACTGTTCAGAAGTAGTCAAAAGTAAATGTCACTAGTAACACTCTCTGTCTCTCTCTCTCTCGCTCTCTCTCTCTGTCCGCCTGTCTGTCTCTCTCTCTCTGTCCGCCTGTCTGTCTCTCTCTCTCTCTGTCCGCCTGTCTGTCTCTCTCTCTCTCTCTCTCTCTCTCTCTCTCTGTCTGTCCATCCCTCTCTCTCTTTTTCTCTGTTGTCCTGATCAGAAACCTGCTCAGGTCCTCTCAGGGTTTCATCTCCTTCATTAAAATGCTTTGCCCTCGGGCGGCTGCATCGCTTCACAGGCCTCATGCATTTACACAGGTGTTAGATAAGGTAAGACTGACACACACACACACACACACACACACACACACACTTTAATCAAGGTAAAGGCAGGGGAGTGAGCACAGACCTTCAGAAGGTTTTTAAAAGAAGAAGAAGTAGAATTATGGTTTACACACACAAGAAACTGACCTCTGTATTAATTCACCCTGACCAGTGAAAACAAACACACACACACCTTACCGGTACAGGACCTTGCTGTCAAACCATCATCGCACTCAGAAATTAGATGATTTTTCTGTATTTGAACAGTTGGTCGTCCTCAGTCTGTCTGTTATCTACAACAGTTCAGCTTCTGTCAGTTCCAACTGAATTTTTTACACCTGATTCTCCTTTCCTCACTAATGTTCATCACTATGATTAACATTTGCTTCATCTGATGATTAACATTAGATTCACAACCCCCACCCTGCTCCTACATGAAAGCAAGACCCCCCTGACTTCAAGAGACACAAAACATTGTTTGCAGTTGGTTCACTTTGTGTCTCTGTAGTTGTTTTATTGTCTCTTTGTAGAAGAGTAAAAGGAGAGAAATATTAACACTCACTTCAAACAGAGGCACTGGACCAGGGGCCCCCTGACCACTCCGGTCCCTCAGGCACACTGGGCCTGTGCCCAGTAGGCCTGTTCAGTAGTCCATTCATGATGAAGTGCATTGAAATCATCAAACTGACTTTATTATTTTATAATTATTAATTTTGCTGCCACAAAAAAATCTGCCCAGTTTCTGGTTGTAACAGGATTTAATCTTTTTCAGGTTTCAACCTTTTTATTTTATGTTAAGTTATTTTTGGAGCTACAGAGCAGGAAACCAGAGCAACAGGAGGACGCTCAGGTAAAGCACAAGTGTGTTTTCCTCTGTGAGAGTAATTTTGTCTTCACCCTGACCTCTAACACTAGTCACTCTACATAACACAGAACAGAGAGAGACAGTAGCAAGGTTTCCATTCCAGTTATGTGCAACATGGAAAAGATTTTTTAGAAAAGTCGACAAAAGTCTGTGTTTCCATTGAATGATATCGTGTGAATAAAACTGGGTTTTCACATGGTGACAGATTTCAAGCAGTTTGCACCATGGCTTGAATGCAAAAAGTGTTTCCTTTTCAAATTTACTAAATATTGCTTCGTCAAATAGTCTGAATAGTCTGTTCTAATATTTGAGAGTTTTTCAGATCGTCACATTTCTATTATTATTTCAAATTGTGCATTAAACAGATTAATGGAAATGAATCTTGTGTCACTGTCAAATCTGTGGTCAAATAAAAACCCTCTGCTTGTAATCTTGTCGTTACCTTTTTACTGCGTCTCACTTTGATGAGACTCATCTGGACTGAAAACTGTAAATCTTCCCTTTTCCGTAAAATCACTTTTTTTTGCATTGTTTTCTTCTGCAACATTACACATCTGCTCTGTCAATCACATTTGTTCCCTTTTGTAAAAAATCTGCAGTTAAAGAGAGAAATAAAACTAAACTAAATTAAACTTTAGATATGTGGGTTTTGTAACAGTTCCCCCCGTCTGTGCACTAGCTAGTCATAATGCTGTTTTTTCTCAGTGGTCATTTTGTGTCTTTGTAATTGTTTTGTCTCTTTTGCAGTCATCGTTTGGCAGAGATAATGTAACTTCCTGTCCCCTCACAAACTGTCTTTGCCTCACCTCTCTCCCTCTGGGACACTGTCAAACCTTTGCAGGTGTGATCTGCTCTGATAGTAGAAAACGTTCTCTTCCACCCAGCATGTTGAAATCTGCTGGGACAGACTGTGAAGGTGTATTCACCCTTTAATTAAATTCCATTCAGTTCATTTTAATTCCTCATCAGCGCAGCAGGCAGCAGCTTCCAGTTACAGGCTTTTGTTAATGATGATAATAACAATAATAACCAACACTCCTCCATCCTGTAACACAGTTTATATTTTGATTTAATTTTTTCTGGAAGAAGATGATTATTTTTTGTCCTTTATTACTCGGGTGCTGTGTTTTTCCGCATGAGGATTTAAAGCTTTAACTCTTTCACACTCGATTGCTTTAATTAGGATTTGGAGGAGACAGGACTGAATGGAGGGAAATAGGAGGGGGTTTATTTTCCTGACTGTTTTATCAGTCATGTGCTGAATGTTGTCGCTGTATTTAATATAAAAATAATAAACATAAAATCATGATATAAAACTTTATTTCTCTCCCTGCACTGGTTCAATTAATTTTTTTCTGATGTCTTGTTTTCATTCAGTTCAATGACATCTAAAGCTCCAAAATATCCAAACTACAAGACAAATGACACCTGATAAAAACTAAACTTTTGTCATAATGCCTCAAACTATTATTATAAAACAATTAAAGCTTGTACAAAATATTATTTTGTCGACTGTAACGGCTAACATGCTTCATGTATCATCAGTATGTGTGGTGCTTTATATTACGAACAGTTACTGTGTTTACTCTGTTACACAGAACATCCAGGTGAATTCAGATTTTGCTGTCTCATTACTGAACAGTGTGTAATCTGTGTTTCCATTCATTCATTCATACGGATCAGCAATATCTTTGAGTCTGTGGTGGAGTGAGAGGGGGGCATGGCTCATAAGGGCCTGTTTGTACTGTCATTGGTTCCACTCCTGAAATCAGTTTAAAATCAAGATGATGTGACATTATCACCAATTATTATTACCAATGATTACTCTCTGTCTGTCTGTCTGTCTCTCTCTCTCTCTCTCTCTCTCTCTGTCTCTCTCTCTCTCTCTCTCTGCCTGTCATTTGGGGTGTGCATGAGAGTGTGCTGAAGAACCAAGTTTCAACCCAGGTGATGTGTGTGTATGTGTGTGGTTAGGTGTTTGCAGTTCTAAATGAATGTGTTAGTATTAAATTACAGATACAGCTTAGCTCCAGCCACAGATCTTAGTGCTCAGGTTATCAGTGTAACCAATAACACATATAAATCTGCTCAGTGAGAACCACACATATTTAATTTCACATGTTTGATGATTGAGTTCTGGAAATTCCTATCAAAACCTTCCATCTGTTATCACTTAACCTCAATATACTTAGAGTGCACCACAGACACTGAGACATGCACATGGCTTGGCCTGGAAATGATGTGAGCAGAGAAAGAGGAAGTATTTGTGAGCTGTGACTGCTCTCAGTTCATTTCCTGTGAAGATCCAACCTCAGTCACTGTCATATAAAAGGATTTGACAAATGAAGGGTAAAACAAAAGCTGTATGATCAGTGCTGAGACTCTGTGGCTGAGAGACATAAGATGAAGCGTGAGTAGATTTTTGTACTATTATTATTAGAAATCAGATAACCAAGTATCAAGAAATATATTAAATCAAAGAAATTAAAATCATCTCAATTCAATTAAAAAGAATGATTTTACATAGGAAATGTTCTGTGGCAGATTTGATGTTCAGAGATGTAGTATACAGTGAAAGCAGTCAGTACAAAAATGGAATCATATATTTTTTCAGTTAGTGTCCAGCAGAAGTTCGCATCTTGAAAAGTCTGTGATGATGCAAACTGCTGCAGAATAACAGGTAAGACCATAAAGTTTGTATGTGAGGAATGGGCATTGGTAAAAGACTGATCTTTGTTTTACCTGTTTTGTTAGACCAAAATTTTTTGGTGGAAGTAAAAGCCCCATCCGGAATGGATTTCTGTCTGTAGGGGAGGTGTGCTGATTACCTCTCATCTCACATCTGCTACAGACCAGATTCTGTCATTTTACCAGGGTTAAACAATGTCCAGAACAATAAGTCAAATTATTTAGGAGCACAGTGAAGATGCAGTCTGGCTGTTCTGCTTTCATACTCAGTGTTTTATTTGTGAATAGGGAAAGAATCTGGAAAATAAATGCACTTAAATGTTACATTTATTATACAAATGTGAGTAAGCAATTAATACAAAAAGTATTGGAAAAAATGCTAAAAGCCAGATGCATTTTGGAGTAGTTGAACATGACTGAGTGGTTTGTGAAACTTTATGAAATTTCTGTATTGGTTGGCATCAAGTTTTCTAGTAATTTCAATTGTCAAGCTGGAAGAGACAAAAATAATTATCTAAACCTTATCTTTGATAAGCTGTAGAATGTTACAAGACTTAAAGCACATAATTTCATCAAAGATGTCTTTTAGGAAAACCAAACTGTACAAGAACTAGTACATTGATAAAAACATATAAATGTGTATCATCTGCATAGAGTGAAACAATATATTGTATTTGTTAATTGGAGAAGCAGATACTAATCAGGCTCAGAATCAAGCGTTGAGGTACACCTCATTTAGGCTATATTTCATATCCAAGAGATACAGACCACTCAAAAGCCTAGCTGCAAATTTTAACATGATTATTGGCATAATAAAAAATGTTCTATCAACTTCTATCAACATCAACTGTTGAACCAAGCTCATACTTCCATAATAAGTTCAGGGATTTAAGGCATATAGATGTAGAAGCTGTTAGCGATAGACTGTTAGTCTAATGCTCATTTTATTACTAACCCCACCTTAGATGTACACCTATAAACAGTAAACACACCAGAGTGGACGTGGCAGCTTTTGTCCTGAAGATCAACGTGGCAGCAATGGGAAGTTGGTCTCCATTTCTCTTCTTCTTCTCCTTGTCTGTCCTGCTTCATTTTAACCTCTCACTGGCTTACTCACTGAAAAACTGCACTGTTGCATATTCTTATAGTGCGACTGAAGTTCGAGTTCAATGTATTCATCGTTACCTCACTGCCGTTCCTGATGAGATTCCCCAAAATGCAACATCGCTAGATCTCAGCTCCAATCAGATTTTAAAGATCAACAGAACAGATCTGATCGGTTTATCAAAGCTCAAATATTTGAACCTGAACAAAAACAGCATCTCACACATAAAAGATGGAGCTTTTTCTGACCTGGTGCAGTTAACCAACCTCACCATTGACTTAAATAACCTCACAAATGTGACAGATAACATGTTTCAGGGACTGTCCAAATTAGTTTATCTGTCTCTATACTTCAACCAAATCACACACATCTCCCCACTGGCCTTTCAGCATCTCGCCAGTTTACAGAGACTAATTCTGAGATTTAACAACCTACATCAAATTATTGCTATTGTGCCAGTTTTACAGCTACCTAACTTTTATGAGCTGGACCTTGCACAAAACAACATCAGCTCTTTTCAGTCAGACGATCTCCCTGTTAACATCTCAAACCTCAGGACACTGCAGCTAAATTCAAATTGTCTGAGAAAGTTCAGCCTTACAAGAGACCTCTTCCCTCATCTCGAATCTATTTATTTCTCTGGGTGCAGCAGTGACTTTGAGTGGAATGTACCCAACAAGACTTTTCTGAGGAGCCTCAGTACTTTATATTTAAGTGAAACATACAAAAGTTTTGAGACGTACACATTGATGCTGCAGAGTGCAGACTCAGTGGAATATTTATCTCTGGGCTTTATGAAGCAGTGGCTTCATGAAGGTCTGGTAGACATTGCCTGCCGACTGCCTGCGCTGAAAAGACTGAAATTGAGTTATAACTTTCCCGGAAGCATAAATGATACACTGCTGCAGCCTTGCTCTAAACTCACTGAGTTGAATTTAGCAGCTAACGATCTGACTGAATTGTCACAGTTTTCACTCAGAGCAATGAAACGACTAAAACATCTGGACTTAGACAAAAATCATCTGACCAGTGTGCCACTTGCCATCAGAGGCCTCTCCACACTGCAGATCCTACAATTAAGTCACAATTTCATCGCTGAGTTAGGCTGCTCTGACTTCCACAATCTGACGAAATTAACAGAACTGAATCTGAGCCACAATCGCATTTCAATACTCAAAAGATGTGTTTTTCAAGAAATGAATGATTTGAAAATATTGAATGCTAAACACAACCTGATTTCTGAATTTGATGGTACCTTCAAATTCACTCTGCAGAACCTACAAGTTTTGAATTTGTACAGTAATAATTTCAACAAGCTCAGTGACGGTCACTTTCAGAATCTGTCCTCCCTCCGGTCTTTGGCTTTAGAATCAAAGATTTACTCTGTTGCCCAGGCTGGAGCTTTTGAAGGACTGTATGATCTCCAAAATCTAAGTGTTTCACTGTTGTCTTACATGGAGGGACTTTTCACAGGACTGCAGCTCTTAGAAAGTCTCACACTACACCAAAGTTTTGACCGGGACAGTGGTGTTTCTAACAAAAATTTTGAGCCATCTTTCTCTAGTTTGCCTTCATTAAAGAGGCTCGAGATCAAAAATTATAACACATATTCATGTGAAATTTCACAGAATCTGCTTAGAGGTCTTAAATCTTTGGAGCACTTTGCAGCTGAGAGGTTCTTCATTGAGTCACCACACCCTGATACATTTACATACAGTCCTCACCTGAAGAACCTACAGATAACTCAAAGTAATTTGTCAGAGCTGAAACCTGAATTGTTCCAGCCAATCCCAAACCTGCAGGCTCTGGATTTGTCCAAAAATAAGCTCAGGTCTTTGGATTTTCTTGCCCAGGCTGACCTGCCTGCACTTAGCTGGTTGACACTCAGAGGGAATGAGTTGACAGTGATCAATGAGACAATCTTCCAGTCGCTCCCTGCACTGAGGTATCTGGACCTGTTTGGTAACCCTTTCACTTGTGACTGCTCTAACACTGGCTTCATCCAATGGGTGAAGAGCAACAACCAAACACAGGTCGTTAATGCCTACCAGTTTGACTGCTCCTTTCCTCTGAGTAAACTGGGTACTAAATTGCTGGACTTTGACATACAGTCCTGTTGGATGGACTATAGCTTCCTCTGCTTCATTACCAGTACTTGTCTGGTTGTTTTAACTCTGCTCTCATCCTTCATCTACCACTTTCTGCGGTGGCAGCTAGCCTACGCCTACCACCTCTTTCTGGCCTTCTTCTATGATAGCAGGAAGAGGAGGAAGGGCACTCCTCATCGCTACGATGCCTTCATCTCCTACAACATTCACAATGAGGACTGGGTTTATAGAGAAATGCTCCCAGTGCTGGAAGGAGAGCAGGGCTGGAGACTCTGTCTGCACCACAGAGACTTCCAACCAGGTAAACTCAGCTACATTCACACTAATACGTTTTAGTTTTAAAACACATCACTTTTGCTGCATTTACACCTGGCATCCACATAAATCCACTGTTTTTCCGATTGTGTCTTATGACATATCCTTCCCTGATTTGTCAGACTCACATCACCTTTTCTGAATGAAAATGACAATCTATGTCTTCAGCCACCATGACCTCCTTATACTGATGTACTTTCAATAACAGTTCCACCTAGTCGTTGGTCCAGTCAAAAAATCTCTGATCTTACTTTTCACCACTACTGTTCCTCGTTTGTAGTATTTTTTGCAACTAAGCAGAAAATACTAAGAACAAGGAACAGTAGTAGTAGTAGAACAGCATTAGCAATAGTCAACTGTCTGAACTTTAATCATTTTATGATATGAGAGTAATTCACAGAGAATATTAACATTAAAAGAAGCTCCTCAGTCTGACAGAGGTCTTCACATTTTAATGGTGAGTGAGTTATAAAAGACCCAGTCACATCACCAATGCAGACATTCTTCAGATCGTGCCCAGACTTCTGTTTGTCTGTTTCTATTTTTCTCTACCTCTGTTTCTCACTTCCCCCTCTTGTCATTTACTGTCTGATCTATATTAAAGGGTTGCTTTTCTGTTTCTAAAGAGGTGTGTGACAGTTTCACATCCCTTTTCCTTTGTCCAATATATTGTAGTCTACAGCAGATGCTTGGTTCACACTGTTCACATGTAGCTTGTTGGGTCAGTCACAGTCAGACACCTCCACATGTTGAGAGATTGAGAATTTGTGTCTCTTTATAGAAGTTTTTTTTAGTTTAGTTTAGCATTTATTCTTTTGTGTTCTCCATTTTTAAACACAGACTCACAGGAGTCCCGGCATAATGTGACCATACTGTACAAGCTTCTCAACATAAGTACTAGATACTAGTGTTCAGGGATTAGACCATGTGACAGCACCATAACAGCTTCAGTACTTTTAATGAATTGCATTGTAAACACATTGGACAGTCATCAACACTCATTAAATAAATAAATTAGATCATTAAATTTAATCCTCTTTATATTAGATGAAAGCTAATGGTTTTATGAATAACAGTCTGGTAGAACTGAAGCAGTGGTTTCTAGTGGTTTGTTAAAGGTATCCCACAAGGATCTAGTCTTGGTCCACTTTGATTCACTATATCAGTGATTCCCAAACTTTTTAACCTTCAGGCAGAGAGGCCCATTAAAGATTACCCAACCCCCACTTTGCACACCCATGCATACAGACTATTGGTAGTCGCAACAATTTACAGATGTTACCTGAACACATCACATGCAGGCAATCGGTAGACGCTAGGTACAGCACACATCATCAGGGGCCTCATTTAGGGGGTGTTTATGGCAACAGCAGTGGACTGTTTTGTGTCTTTATGGGAGTTAAAAGGCCACTTATAGTTGTCATTGCAAAATGTACCAATATGAGGGGCAACCAGGGGCCCCTTTTCCCCTTGGGGTCCCAAACATTTGCCTGGTTTGCCTCTTCTGTGCGCCTCTCCTCTTGACACATCTCATTTCTCCCATCCAATAGTTGTATATTGTATGTATGAAGAGATTCCTGTGTACTGCCTATATCCAGGTTTCTCAGATTAAAATTGTTGACTGCTACAAATATACAGGAATCTCAGCAGATGTCACACTCACTTTTAAGAACATGTGGAAAACCTGACGAGCAAATTGAAGATCAACATTAGAATTCTTTATTTATTTTTGTATCTGCAGGCTTGTGCCTTTAATGAACCAGATTGTTCTTATTTTGTGTTGACGATTTAACCAGGAGACTTTCACATCACCTAACATTTGCAACTAGAAAATGTACCAGACTTTTGCGGGAGTAACTGACTCTTCTATGACTCCGTAGGTAAGCCCATCATAGAGAACATTACAGACGCAATCTACAGCAGCAGGAAGACCATCTGTGTGATCAGCCGGCGCTACCTGCAGAGCGAGTGGTGCTCCAGAGAGATCCAGATGGCCAGGTGGGGGCACCTATTCTTCATGTAGTTTGTTCATGTGTCTACAATATCATAGTAAAAGACATATAATGATAGAGATCAGTAACTGATTGATATAGTGAAGTGCAACTGTGAGGTAAAAGTCCCGTCCTTAGCTAAAAACAAAACACTGACACATAAAAATATTAACAGTATGAATAGTTAATAAAATACATTCCCTAATCAGGGGGGCAGACGGCTCGTACATCAGCTTTCTGAATCTGTTACCACCTTCATCAACTTCTTCTGAATTAAAAGTATCTTGTTAAGGTAGGATGGGTTAGTAGCCCCTCTGTCCCCCTCCCCCAAAATAATATTACAGTAATAAAAATATGTAGAAATTAAATTTTACTACAAAATAAAATTGTTCTGTTCTGTCTTGTTCTGTGCTGGTCTGTGCTGGGCTGTCCCGGTCTGTCCCATTTTGTCCTGTTCTGTCCTGCTCTGTGCTGATCATTGCTGGTCTATGCAGGTCTGTGCTGGTCTGTGCTGGTCTGTCCTGGTCTGTCCTGGTCTGTCCTGGTCTGTCCTGATCTGTCCTGGTGTGGTCTGATCTGTCCTGTGTGTGTTGTTGCAGTTTCCGTCTGTTTGACGAGCAGAAGGACGTGTTGATCCTGCTGTTCCTGGAGGAGATCGCAGCTTGGCAGCTGTCTCCCTACTACCGCATGAGGAAGATGGTGAAGAAACGCACCTACCTGAACTGGCCTCAGGCCGGCCAGTACACGGGGGTCTTCTGGCAGAATGTACAGAGAGCTCTGGAGACAGGAGACGCTCCCACCGAGACCACAGACCCACTGACTGGACTTGCAGGACTGGATATTTAACTGGACCAGAAATGCAACAGTCAATGCTGTTCCTCTACAATCCCTGCTGCATCATATCTATTTCACTTTCATAAATCCCAATAATCCTTGTGTTCACATTCAGAGTGGTATGCCAAAAAAGGACCAACCATGGCCAACCAGTAAAGATGGAGCTATCTGCCTGCACGGGGCCACTGCTGACCTCTGTCAGTTTCTCTGATGTTTCCATTGTCACAGTATCAAGTTTCATTTGATGACAGTGACTCCTGCTGGGTTTCATTAACTACCAACATCAGTTCACATGGTCACAGCTGGTACTGACATAATAATAACCAGGACGTGGACAGCAGGAAAAAAATAATAATAAACACTATTAAAGACATACAACATGTACAACATACAATAATGCAAATGAACAGGTAGCAGCAGCCAAGTTACATAAATACCAGAGAGAAAATCTTATAAAATAATGTCATGTCTGAGGCCAGCAGGAACAAATAAACAGCAGTCACTAACAAAAAACATTTAGGGAGTTACCTGCAGCAACAAGACTCAACTTCCTGATATTTTTCACATTAAAAGCCTGCTCAAGGCTTTTAATGTAAAAATTCTGAATGAAGTGTGAAGCTTTATTAGCTGACATCTTTGGGGGGAGTGAACATCTGTGATGAGTCTTGATGTACTGATGAATTATTGTTTTTGAAATCACACTGACTTTATCAAGACAACAGTGAAACATGTGAATGAAAAGCTGATTCTGCTGGGAATAATAGAAGTAAAGGCCTTTCTCTAATATTAGCCTCAACAAATGCCTGGTTCCCTCTGTCGCTGAGGTAAATAAAGCCCCCATATGCAATTAAAAATTTACAATATAATATCAATTACAGTTGTGCTTGGCTGCAGTACTTGAGTAAATGTTACTTCGCACTACTCCATTGGTAGTTTATTTACTTCATTATGGCTCTGAGGCTCTGCAGTGCAGACTGCTCTGTAAAATTAAAGGTAGACTTCACTTTAGATGTAAAAATAAACTGAGTGAAGGACCAGAGACTGCAAACTGGAGTGAAGCAGTGTTATGAAATTTTGATCTGGGTCTGATCTGGTTTACTTTAATTTGACCTTTGGCTCCCTCTAGTGTTCATTAACACACAACGCATACACAAAGTGAAGCTGGGGTATTCCCTCGTCGTCTCTGGCCTGCAGTGACACAGATGCTGAGCTGATGTGAGTCTGTAGTCTTGTCCGTCCCTGGAACAAACCACAGTGCAGGTTTTAGTCTTATACTACTCTGCGGAGGGTGATGTCTGTCAGTGGACTGTGGTTAAATGTGGTTCAGATGTTCATGTTCCCATCAGGATGAGTTGTAATAACTCTGACTCTTATAGCACCATCATCAGATTACATCCAAATTTGTCCACTACTTACTTACTCTAGTACTGATTATTTTCTTGATTAGTCATTTTTTCATATACTCTCAGAAAATAATGGACCCACGTAAAAAACAATGTGATGACATTTGCCTTTACAAGTTGAGAACACATAAAAGCTTCCTCATTCTGCATGGTATAATGTCAGTTTGCTGTTTACCATGAAAGTATAACTGACACAAGAGATATGCCAAATGGCTTATGTTGGCACAGAAACTCAGATGCTGCAAAAGGCTCAGCTGATCATAACATTTCGACTCAAATTAATTGATTTTGTACTTTTAAATGTTTGTGTGACTAGGCCTTTACTCAATAAAGTAGAATAAGAAAGCTGTAAAATCATTCCATCTCAAGTGAAAGTATTGCACTCCAAATGTTATTTTAGTAAAGTACACAACTGTTATCAACTAAATGTACTGAAAGTATGAAAAGTAAAAGTAGGCTACTCATGAGCCCTGTCAGCATCATACTTGTCTGATTGTAGTACCGAACTTTTTTAACTGAGGCATGAACATGTGTTTGCAGCATTTTGACGTTGTATCTAGTCAAGGTGGAGCCAGATACACCAACCTAGTACTGGACTCTATCGATCAGTAAACTTGTCAACTGCGTGGGAGACTGCAGACAAATCTAACAAGATAAGGACAGAGTATTCACCTTTGTCTGCAGATCATTTGTTACCCCAAAAAATTTGAGTACACAAGTGAAGCTGAAGTTATACAAATTTATACTGTACTTTAGTAACTGCACACAAGCAGAGAGGTGGTTATTATACATGGTGTATAACACTGCATGTAACCACAGAATAAATGCAAATTTAAAGTGTCTTAGCTGTTTTCTAAGACATAGCTGACTAATAGCTAACAGAGGGACTGATAGATAGCTATAATGTTAGCTATGTTGGCCATGTAGCCAGCACATGTTAACAGCTAGATTGTTTAGCCTCCTTTTGTCTCAGAATGGGAGGATAACAGTTTTCTGGAATCTTCTATAAGTGAAATTAAAGCCACACAAAATAAAATGTTTAGGTATAGATACGCAGGAAGGATATAATTTTAACATTAATAAGTTGTGATAAATAGAATATCCAGCTTAATGATAACTTGTTGTGAAAAGAAGTTGAAAAATACATAAAAATATGTTTTTAATTTCAACAATTTATGTACGTTTAGAGTTGAGAAACACATTATTCACAGAAATAAAACATTATACTATTGTATTTTAGTTTTACTATTTTTTATTATTATTTATTACAAACTGTTTCATCTGTTTGTTTTTTTGGAACAGTGCTTTATGGAATGTAAACAGGTTCTATTTTTAACTAATTAAGTATTTCTTTCACATCAACAAAGAATATTTGACTCATTATTTACCTGAAAAATCTTAACTTTACAGTATGTGATTATTATTTGAAGCTTTGTCCAGTGACAGTAAAGGTGATGCTGCCTGACAACAGGCACCAAACATGAAAAGCATTTCAGTCCATAGTTGCCAGTTCAAACCTAATGTCATCCTCTTATCATTCGTGTACTTTTATGTTTCACTTATTATGAATTGAACAGCATTTTAGCTGCAGTGACAGTGCAAAATAAAGTGTTAGGTATTGCAGTAATGTCAGAGGTCACATTGTATTTCAATTTGGGCTTTAACTGGACTGAAGCAATCATGATGTTCTGTATACTCAGCGTATTTGCGTGACATCGGCGACCAAGGGTGATTCAACAATCAGTAACTCATTGATACACAGACTGAACAGTGTTAGAACTTTGAACTGGCAGAGAGATAACCTAGCAGTGAAATACTGCTTACCTAAGTCTGGGCAAAAAAACGAACACTGGGAACTAATGTAAATAATGGAAATGCCCAGAATCTGTCACCAGCAGCAAGTATAAAAGCTAAGCAGCTTCGCAAGGCTCAGTCATTGTTGCTTTCGTAAGGTTTGTCTTATCTTTCCAGTTTTTCCGAAGCTGACCAGCTGGAGCATCATGAATCTGTGGTTCAGCAGTCTGACCCTGGTTGCAGGGTTGTTTCTGTGTAGCACAGCTCTGCCTCCTGAGGAATGCCAAACCTTGGTCACGCCTTCCTCACTGGCCGACCCCTCCACGGTAAACCCTCCTCTGATTCCTGCCTTAGACTTTGAGCATGTTCATTAGACATTAGGATTGAGGCACCAAAGCAGTATTGAACGATGGTAACACTTTATAATACAGCCTGCAATTTACAGCTTACTTGTGTTGCATGCAACTGACCGGACTGAACATTAAGAAAATATTTTATTGATGTATCGAAAGAGTGACCGTCACCTTTCGCATCATTTGTACGTTCGACAATAATCAATATACCATATCTCAAATTTCCTCTGATTATCACCCTCAGTGAAAATGGATAACAAATTATGGTATTTGTGTTGTTTTGTCTGTCACAAAATCTCTTTGGCTGCTCCATCCGGATTATTATTGGCACAAATTACAAGCAGGAGAACATGTTTGCAGGTGTAGGTTTTTAAAAAATGGTTTAACAAGCACTAGAACACTTACCAATTAGCAATGTTCAGTGCTGCAAGGCCATCCCAAAAGGTCCAGGTCCTACAGTGAGCAGGGACTCTCTGGGGAGGTAAAATTATCTCCCCAGAATTTAATTTAGGACATGGTTCCTCAAGTGGAAACACAGGTAGACAAACTGAGTTCCACAAAAGCTCTTTGTTGCGTAGGAAGTTCCTGCAGCATAGACACAGCTTACAGGAAACTAGAGGTTTTGAGAACAACTACAAAGACTTAACTGTTTTGCTCTGACTTTAGACAATCTCCATGATACAGAGAGACATCTTTAAATAGATGTTTTTGTTTAGCTGATCAAAGAATATGCAGTAGGTGTAAAGATAGATTCACTGGGTTGACTTGGAATGTTTAACTATGTATCATCAGCATAAAAATTAAAATAAATAGCAATGTTACCTAATAGTAAAATACAGAAGAAGAGAAGAGGACCTAGGATGGAGCCTTGAGGTGCACCACATGTAACTGGTAAAACATCTTATTAATATGAAATACATGTTCTACATATGAGTTGGAAAGATAAGAAACTGGTCTTTATGTTATTCTCAATCAAACATGTCCAGGTGAAATGTGTTAATACCAAACTGTTTATATTTGAACATTTTTATTCTCTTTTCCTGAAGTTAAAGTTTGAAATGTGATCGACCTATCTGACTATGAACAAAAATGTGTTATTTTGCAAAAACCTTTCTTCCATTCAGTAAGTTTGCGAATTTTAAATGTCTACATTCAAGCAGCCGTACAAGAGGTTTGCCTGATGAAAACATGATGACTTGAATTTATGGATGTGTGTGTGAATTGTTGAAAGTGAAAAAGTGAAAGTGTTGTAAAGCACTTTTGATTGGTCTTTAGGACTAGAAAAGTTAAGTGCAGTATTTCAATATTTAGCCCTGCTTTCATTAATGAAAGGTGTTTATGTGTGTTGTCACTAACTGATTCCATGCTTTCGTGCAGATGTATGGCAGGTTAAACGTGTTGGTGGGATACACTGACCATGAAGCATTTAATGGCATCCTTAAAGTGACCGACAGCTCCTGGTTAAAAATCAGCCCTACATCCAGCCCAAATAAGATTGTAATGAGTGAGGAGAACAAAATGTGAGTTGCAACACCAAAATATACTAATAATTCTTGCCTTTTTTATCATATTGAAGAAATCATTTGAAGAGAGACTCCCCCTAAAAGACAATTAAAAACTGATAGAGGTGATCACTTTGCTTTCTTGGGTTTTTCTTCTTTTTTTTTTTTGGTCAATATCCTGTCCCTGTCTCAGTTAACTCCTAATCAACCAATTCTGTGTTGTGATTTGATTTTAATTTAGATTTTGGAAAATTCATGTCACATTATGGAACACAGTTCAGTCAGGTCCTAAATACAAAAGTGTTGGCTTTTCATTTCATTACAGTACAGCAAATGTGTTCCTAAAAGGAAAACACATGTAGAGACATGTGTTCTATTTCACTGTATTTCTTTGTTTGAATTGTTCTTGTAGTGTGTTAGATACGTGGTGGTGGTGTTTTAACCAGTATATGAGCTTACCAGTGTGTTTTGCCTCGTAGTCAAATTTTGTCATGACTTGCTGATGTTAACTTAGATATCACTTAGACTCAAGTTGTAATAAATAGTGTTGGGTCTGAGCTCTATTAGTAACTGGAAATCATTATTACTCGGCCTCACACGGGGGCATCGTTAGTACTCGGCCTCACCCGGGCGGCACCATTATGTTAACAGTACTCTACCTCATGAGCTGGACACCAAATATGTTAGATTTCGGTTGTTTATCAATTTATTGGCTATCACAAATTAAGAAAATATTAATATTAAAAATATTAATATTAAAGAATAACTTTAAAATGAATTAAAGTTCACGGGGCACCAGCCTAAACTAATAGGCAAAATAGCCAATATGCTTTTAGTCTCAATTTATTACAATTATTCTGGAACTCTGATTAATCATTAGCTTACTAACTATAACCAAATTACCAAATCAATAGTAAGTTACAGTTGAAGGATTGGAATTCTACCGAGTAGAGGTTGGCAATATTCACGCTTATGCAACATTAAACACACCAGTAGTTATACTTAAAAAGGCATTTATTTACAATGGAGCAGAGTAAAGTACAATGTCTAATCTAGCATATACAGGTGTGTGTGGGTGTGTCTGTGTGTGTGTGTGTGTGTGTGTGTGTGTGTGTCTGTGGGGACACAGACAAAGGCAAGATGGCCGACTCAAAGTGGTCACTGTGACCACATGACCTGAACAAAGAAGACTACAAAGATGGCGGTAAACAAAGAAACTACTAAAATGGCCGCTGAGACCACCTAGTGTGTGTGAGAGGGGAGGTGTGAGTTTCTTTGTTAGCCTAGCTCATGTAATCTAAAGGTACCAGGTTAGAGGGGGAAGGTTAGCTTCATGCAGGTTCTAGGACTGAGACGTACTGCTATGTGTGTGACATACGAGTACTCGATTAACTGTATGACTGACCACAACCTAAGCAAACATTACAACCACAAGACATCAATCAACAAGTACATTAACAAGTTAAGACTTCTGCTGATTAGCTATGCGGTGCTATGCTGTGCTGGGAGAGGTAAGGCCCAGTCCGTTAACGTTACCCAATCCTTGGAACAAGCAAAGACGTCCTTTCCAGTGTCTTGTAAAGTCCAGTGAGTTTGGGGGGTTTCCTGGTGGAATAAAGTCCTGTCTGGCTGTGTTGCTTGCTGGTATCTCCTTTGTTCCCCTCACAGAGTTAGCTGTTCCATGCTAACTCTGCTACGACTCCTGTTGCTTGGAAAATCAGCTGGCCTTGTGTTGTAGCCGCTGATTCTGAAGAGGATTTGGTTCACTCACAGTTAATCCGAAGCAGGTCGCTGTTGTGGAGGAGAAGAGTGTTTGCAGGCTGCTGGTTGCAGGCCGGCGAGAGAGCTAGTTTCTCAGGTAGCAGAGCTGACCTGGGCTGGGGCCTTGTTGCCCTTTGAAGAACCGAGAGGAGAGGGCTGGAGCTGCTCTCCAGAGCAAGCCAAGAAGGGAAGAGAGAGAGAAGGGGTCTAGAAGACTGGTTTTGTTTGTGACACCTTAGGGGATCACATGTCACACGCTGGCCCACACTGGCTGGCCAGTGGGGTCCATGGGGGGGAAGGGTCATCCCCAGGTGTGAACCGTGAGGAACTGTGGGGTGTGAATTCCTTTGTCCAGTGGAGCAAAGAAACATTTGGTCTATTGAATGACTGAGTCCCAACAGTCCCCCCTTTGTTGTCAGGATGCCACCTGACGTGTCATCCTGAGAGCACAATGTATAGTCCATTTGTCAGTTCATTCAACGGGTAACATCCGGGCATTTGTCAACACTATCTATCTTGGCTAAGCAAGAACAATCAGGTTACAAAGCAGAGTTCAGATAATAACCACAATGATCGAATAGTGTAAAACAACTAACATGTTTCCTAGTTACTCATGGTGTTAGTGAGGACAGGAAAGTCAGTGATGTTAGTTTGTTAAGGTGAGATATAGAGGGTGGCAACTAGAATGACAAGATTTGGAGTGTCTGGGTGAGTGTGCCATGTATATGCAGTGTCCTAAACTTGTATCTGATTTGATTCAGAATTTAGTTTGCTGCTGCTGCTGCTGACAAACCCATTGTGTCCATCTGGAAGAGTGTAGGGTACCCTGAGCCTACTTACTGTCAGTACTCAGTGCGGCGAACTCTGGAGCGCCGGAGCTTTAAGTTTTCCTTAACTTGTGGCACAAAGCTGTAGCACTTTGAGTAGCTGAAGGAAGAACATTCAGAGGCATTGTCACTGTCTGAATTAACATGGTCAGAGATGACGTGGTCATTGTCTGATCCATGTGTTGACTGGTCCTGTGTCTGAGCCAGAATTTCTGCGTAAGGCCGTCTCCTGCTCCTGTTGTGGGAGTGCCTATCTCTACTCACTTGGTGGGCGTGGCGGTTACGCTCAGCACCCATATGTGGCCTTTTATCACCCCCCTTCGATCTGTTCTGAGGGTGATCTTTTGAGGTTACATGTCTGTGTGACGCTAAGGTGTTTGAGTTGCTAGGCTCAGTTGTTTTCCCCCTTGCCTTGGAATTAACCATGGTTTCCCAAGCCATTTTTGTCAATTTCTTTATTTCCTGCATGGTGGGCTTACCTTGATGCGTCATCAGTGTAACATGAGTGCGTACACAGGGATGGAGGTTTCGTAGGAACAAAGACTTGAAGGTGGAGTTCTCCTCTAAGCCTGGTGTGTTCCTACCCTGAAAATATGCATGCCTCAAACGTTGGTAAAAGTCATTGGGATGTTCATGGCGGGAGTGTTTGATTTGTGAGGCTGCAACCAAAGATTCTATCTCATCCGCAGCAGGAGAGAATTCTTCTGTCAGTGCTTGACAGAGCTCTTTGTAGTCATCTCTGACACTGGGAGGCAGTGATTGCATAAACTTGTGGACTGCTTTTGAGCTGGTCTTCCACACAAGTTTAGTTTTCTCCCTTTGGGTTGCATGGGGCAAATCAATTAGGTTGTGATCTAACTCCCTAAAGTAGTTTTCAATATGTTGATCAGAGCTGTCTGGATCAAAATGTTCAATGTCCTTTGCTAATAACTCAAGCGCTTCGAGGCGGGGGCACTGTGAGGTCCCTACTGATGAAGGCGAGACTATGCTAGCTGGACTAGAGGAAGGAGCTGAACAGCGGTCATCACTCTCATGGAGGTGCAGAGAGGAGGCTGAACAGTCCGGGAAAGTTTTGGTCCTTCTGTTGGAGGGGTGAGCACAGGTGAAAGTGTTATGCATCAGTGGCTGATGGGAACATGAATATCCTCTACCGGATAAACTACCTGTCTCTTCAGTGTCAATTTCAGGAAGATGGGAAGTCAGGTGGGTGTAACCTCTGTCTCTCAGTGGAGGTTGAGGAGCTGACTTCATTTCCCAGGACTTAGGGTCAGTTGGGAGTTTGTCCCATCCTCTGAGTGGAGGCGGAGTTAACCTGTCATTAAGGGAAGAGTGTGAAGCAGAGAAACCAGAATCACAAGCACTGACCGATCGTGGTGGAGCAAAGCATTCTGATTTAACCCTTAACAATTCTTCCTTGTGTGAACAGAGGTCTACCTCTGCTGCATGCAGGTCTCCTAAGTAGCGCATGGCTTTCTTGTTAGTTTCCTTAACTTCCTGGAGGAGAAAAGCATTTTGAGCTCTAAGCGATTTTACCTCCTCCTCTAGGGCTGCTTGGCTCTGAAGTGAAATGCTGGTTTGCCTGTGGAAGTTCAACAGTACACATCTTAACAATGGGCCTTTGGATGCAGTCTGAGCATCACCTTTGTCACTGAGTAGCAAGTCTATTTCTTTACTGCACTCACTGGAATTTAACTTGCTGATAAATTCTAGGTAGCCAGGCTTCAGGCTCTGTGCTAGGGAAGAAATAAACTGCTCTACACAGGAGTTCTCCATTGTTGTGTCTGGGAAAGAGGGAGGTTAAACAAGTTTTTCACAAAACAAGAAGGCAATATAGTTGGCTGCGGTGTTGCGCTGGCAGACACCTTGTAGTGTAGTTTGGCAGTACACTAGCCTAACTAAACAATGCAGTGGCCTACACTATGGGGGGTAGCTTCCTGTGGAGGAGGGGTAGCTACACTAGTGGGCATAAAGATTAGGGACAGTAAAGGCAAGTGCAGGTTTACTGTCTGCTTAAGAAATGTTTCAAAAGCAATGACTGAGATGCAAGGCAGTAACAGTCCAAAGATTATCTCTTCAAGTTGACTCAGGCTGTAATGCAAGGCAGTAACAGCTAGGTGCAGAACTTGGGTTTCACAGGGCTGGTAGCACGCTGTGGCTCTATCTCAGGCTCTATTTCTTACTCAGGCTGAAATGCTTGGCAGTAACAGCCAGGTATAAGCTCTCTGTGTTACACAGGGCTGTCGGCACACAGTGTTTAATGTTAAAGGGAGCAGCAATTCTGACAGCTTTACTAGATAGCATTGAACACGTGGTATTCAGATGCTGAACTGAGGTTCTTACATTTCCTACAGACTAAACTCAACTGGAATTGTTAGCAACAATAGCAGGCTCTTGATACTAAGGCTTAAGTGTTAGCTATTAATAACTGGAGGACGTCTAATATTACTTAAGGTAAAATTAGTAAACCAATTCTCACCACAGTGCACTTGTTTGTAAGTACACCTGGACGTTTACTCCTGTGGTGGACTAAAAAAAATTTTTCAACCTTTGCGGTTTTGGCCAAATTATGAATTTAATATTGCACAATTATGAATATTTGCCAATATTACTCGGCCTCACACGGGGGCACCATTATGTTGGGTCTGAGCTCTATTAGTAACTGGAAATCATTATTACTCGGCCTCACACGGGGGCATCGTTAGTACTCGGCCTCACCCGGGCGGCACCATTATGTTAACAGTACTCTACCTCATGAGCTGGACACCAAATATGTTAGATTTCGGTTGTTTATCAATTTATTGGCTATCACAAATTAAGAAAATATTAATATTAAAAATATTAATATTAAAGAATAACTTTAAAATGAATTAAAGTTCACGGGGCACCAGCCTAAACTAATAGGCAAAATAGCCAATATGCTTTTAGTCTCAATTTATTACAATTATTCTGGAACTCTGATTAATCATTAGCTTACTAACTATAACCAAATTACCAAATCAATAGTAAGTTACAGTTGAAGGATTGGAATTCTACCGAGTAGAGGTTGGCAATATTCACGCTTATGCAACATTAAACACACCAGTAGTTATACTTAAAAAGGCATTTATTTACAATGGAGCAGAGTAAAGTACAATGTCTAATCTAGCATATACAGGTGTGTGTGGGTGTGTCTGTGTGTGTGTGTGTGTGTGTGTGTGTGTGTGTGTCTGTGGGGACACAGACAAAGGCAAGATGGCCGACTCAAAGTGGTCACTGTGACCACATGACCTGAACAAAGAAGACTACAAAGATGGCGGTAAACAAAGAAACTACTAAAATGGCCGCTGAGACCACCTAGTGTGTGTGAGAGGGGAGGTGTGAGTTTCTTTGTTAGCCTAGCTCATGTAATCTAAAGGTACCAGGTTAGAGGGGGAAGGTTAGCTTCATGCAGGTTCTAGGACTGAGACGTACTGCTATGTGTGTGACATACGAGTACTCGATTAACTGTATGACTGACCACAACCTAAGCAAACATTACAACCACAAGACATCAATCAACAAGTACATTAACAAGTTAAGACTTCTGCTGATTAGCTATGCGGTGCTATGCTGTGCTGGGAGAGGTAAGGCCCAGTCCGTTAACGTTACCCAATCCTTGGAACAAGCAAAGACGTCCTTTCCAGTGTCTTGTAAAGTCCAGTGAGTTTGGGGGGTTTCCTGGTGGAATAAAGTCCTGTCTGGCTGTGTTGCTTGCTGGTATCTCCTTTGTTCCCCTCACAGAGTTAGCTGTTCCATGCTAACTCTGCTACGACTCCTGTTGCTTGGAAAATCAGCTGGCCTTGTGTTGTAGCCGCTGATTCTGAAGAGGATTTGGTTCACTCACAGTTAATCCGAAGCAGGTCGCTGTTGTGGAGGAGAAGAGTGTTTGCAGGCTGCTGGTTGCAGGCCGGCGAGAGAGCTAGTTTCTCAGGTAGCAGAGCTGACCTGGGCTGGGGCCTTGTTGCCCTTTGAAGAACCGAGAGGAGAGGGCTGGAGCTGCTCTCCAGAGCAAGCCAAGAAGGGAAGAGAGAGAGAAGGGGTCTAGAAGACTGGTTTTGTTTGTGACACCTTAGGGGATCACATGTCACACGCTGGCCCACACTGGCTGGCCAGTGGGGTCCATGGGGGGGAAGGGTCATCCCCAGGTGTGAACCGTGAGGAACTGTGGGGTGTGAATTCCTTTGTCCAGTGGAGCAAAGAAACATTTGGTCTATTGAATGACTGAGTCCCAACAATAGGAATTATTCTTTAAACTTTGCGGTGAAAACAGAGCTTGTTAGGTAACCATCAAAACTCATTCTTGACCTTGGAAATCTGAACATATTGATCCCAACTCAAGGTCCAATTACTTGGTGTTTACATAGCTATTACATAGTCTTCATCGGTTGATTAGTTTGCTAGGTTTTCATGGAAACTGAAAATTCAATCTTCCTCTGTCTTTTCTCTAGGAATGGACAGTGCTTTAGCTCATCGGTCAACATAACGATCGATGGCAACACTGCAACAACAGACGGTGAGTTACATCATCTGACACAGCACCAACGTTTTTAAATTCAGCAGGGTAGACTAAGTTTCAAATTTGCATCAAATTATAAGCTTCAGATTCATCACACGTGTCATCCGGTTGCCTCCAGATGCCTGTAATTAACTGAACGTTTAGATGCAGCTGTGGACACTGCTAAGAAACAAACATTTGACACTTTACCGACATCCCTCATTTGATTAAGAATAAAACTCTTGAGGAAAATGATTGAACTTTCTCTTAATTTTAGTCAAATTTGGAAATAAAATAAAACATACAGTAAATACAGCTGTGTAATGCTAATCCATCACTCTAGAGGAATGCTTGGTAACTTTCTGTCTAATAACACTAATAAAAGTTGCACAGAGCCAAGCTGTAAGCTAGGACAGGAAGTTATTCATTTCCACCATTTTTGTAGTTTCACCTCCTGAGTCAAGCGTTAATCCAGCTTGAGTCTCATCACATCATCAATCTACAACTGTATTTCTGCCTTGCAGTGTCATGTATACCAAACAACATGTAAGTTCATAGTAGGGGAGAGGAGGATCCTCAGAGTGATGATGAAGATGTCTGATAGTTGTTTTTGCTTGAACTTGCACTGTTTTCATTTTCCTGCAGCGTATCTGCCCTCAATCGCAAACATCACCAGTGTGTTCCACTTGGTGCCAAGCTGTGACGGCTGTGTGGTCTTCAACATAAACACCACCGCCAGCAACATGGAGCATTTCTTAAAATTGTTGAACATGACCAGCACTGTTACAAATGATGAGATCGTAGTTCACTCACTTTATCTGATGGGTAAGACAGAACAAGCCAGATAGAGAAAATAACAGACTCTGAGTCCAAAACCTTTATTAATTCTGTCTTTTTGCTTCCAGGCAAAGAGTCAACCATCAAGGACTCAGACATGGAGCATTTCAAGAAGCAGGCAAGCTGTTTCGGCTTTGACAGAGAACCAGACTTCGTGTACGACACAAAGAAAGGTGCGTCATCTGTAAACCTTCCAGCTGATACAGGGATATCAAGATGAACTGTAGTTGTGTGATATCAGATGGAAGTGATTTCTTAATTTTTCTGTCTCTCCTCAGGTTTCTGTGTTGAAGGCGAGGGCATCCACATTTAACTCAACTGTTTCAACAGAAACAGAGAAAGTAAAGTGATTAAACATCAGTCACGTGGTCGGTGTTTTTTATTATTTGGGGGGCATGGTGGGGCTCAGTCCTCATACATACAATGCAAACAGGAGCTGATAACAGCTGATTCAGCTGCTGTTAATAGAATATAGAAAATAAAAAAAAACATTTGCTGATTGATTGATTGATCGATCGATCGATCGATCGATCGATCGATCGATCGATCGATTGATTGATTGATTGATTGACATTAAAGTCAAGATTGTCCTTTAAAACCAAGCCCCTAGGTCGTCAGTGCAACAGGTTGGAGATTGGAGAACTGGTTGTTATTTTCCACCTCAGTAAGAATTTGTCTTTGGCTTCTTCCAAAGTAGAGTAAAAATACACACTCCCAAATACATACTCCTATAACACAACACACTATTAAAAACATACAGCATGTACAACATACAATAGTGCAAATGAACAGGTACATAAATACCAGGGAGAAAATCTTATAGAATAACGTGTTTCTTAAAGAAGAAACTAACAAACACACTTTATTCACCGGTAACAATAACAAACAAATTTTATTCAACTTTAAGAATGAAAAAAACTTTATTCAACTTTATCAATAAAAACAAACTTTATTCAACTTTATCAATAAAAAACAAACTTTATTCAACTGTAACAATAAAGAACTTAATTTTAAACTTTAAGCTCTGTGCTGAAAATCCTTGATCAGTGTGTTTATCAGGAGAACATATCAAAGTCTACCAGTCTGTGTGGGCAGACTTTGGAACATTTGCCCTTTAGGATTTAAACTCTGTGACCTAGTTCCTGAGCACAGAACCTGCAGCCTTGGTGGAAAACTTCCAAATTCAGATTAATTGACCATGATTTTGCAGAACTGAATGGCTTTCACCAAATAAGAAAAAGGGAGGCCTTATGACATTTGTATCTCATAATCACAAGGTCAATTTAATGGTAAAACCACTGACACCTTATAAAGTTAGCTTACCAGAGCTGTCTGTATAGAGAATATTAGAAATAGTTACACTATTTCTTTATATAGTCCAACATAAAGTCATTAGGGGACCTTCTACCATTACTTAATTAAATGCATTGTTGTGGGATACAGAACTTTTTAAATTGCAAACACAATTCTAATGGGTTTTGGTGCTACCTATATTGGTAATTACCATGACTTATAGTTGCAAATAATTTCAACTCCAATAATTTATTCATTGATAAGACATGAAATTCACACTGTGGTAACCTGATGAAATGAGTTTGCTGACTCAGTGTTCAAGCTTACTCCCATACAACATGCCCAAACATTTTGTTTTGTTTCCAAAGGTCAACTTTCTAAACAATGTTGACTAGTTATGTCACTCATGATATGTCTTTGTATTATATTAAAAAACACCAAATGGATGTTAACAAAGTTAAATTATTAATGAAGTCATAGTGAGCGGCCTTGTGATGAAGAACTGAAAAAAAATCACATCTCTCAGCATCACTGACCAGCTGTTAATTCATTATAATGTAAGTAATATAAGTTTACTCAACTTGTTGTTGTCAACTTGAGTTAATGATGCTACCTAAGTAACCCTCACATTTTTAATTTGAACCGGTTTTAAATGTTTTGCAGTGAAGTTACAGTCGATAAGCACAGAGCACTTAACTGAAGAAAAAAATGAAGTGTGAGTGGTTGTTTGTTTCTATATTTTAGCCCTGTGATAGACTGGCAACCTGTCCAGGTTTGCACCGTCCTCGCACAATGTCAGCTGGGATTGGCTCCAGCCCACCACAACCCTAAAAGGATAAGCTGTATGGCTAATGAATGAATAATAATGGTCCCAAAAACTTTTTTGAATGTGATAATTAAAAATAGTTTTTTTAATTTATTCTTTAAAGCAACGGTAGAGAGAGACAGGAAAGTCTGGAGAGAGAGAGACGGAATAGTAAGGACTCAGGCTTAGCACATGGCACGCGCTCTACCAGGTGAGCTACTGGGGCGGCCCCATCTGTGACACTTTTGAATGCAGAGGAAAAGCTCATTCACCTTATGTAATGTCCTCACGTGGATCAACATAAGTGAATGAAGATATTTAAAGGGTTTTTCGCAGTTCCACACATGTCTCCTTCAGAAACAAGCCTGAAGTTCAGCAGCAGAAAACACCTCCCACACAACAGATCTTCTTTTATACCTCCTCAAATACAATAAACTCATGTTTATAATAATAATAATAATAATAATAATGTTAAAAACCCCAGACAGTCATTACTAAATATCCTGTCAGTCTTGGTTTACCTTTCTTACAGAATAAACAACAAATCAATCAATAGTAAAATAAATCAGCAGATTCTTCCAGGCACTATAAGTGATGCAACAATGGTGGCATAAGTCTGTCTGTCGTCAGTGTATGAGGGTGGAATCTAAGGGTCAATAACACAGTGGGCACACACAAATTCTTTGTACTGACTCGGGGCCTGCGTGGGCCCAGGGCCATTAAAACCTGACCAGCTTCCCCCCTCTGATTCCTCCTTACTGACAGAGCACAGAGCAGGGTGCGTTTGATTTTGTCTCAGAGCAGGATGTGTTGTGTTGTGAAGCAGACAGTGCTGCTGCTGCTGCTGGCAGCAATCGGCTGCAATGCAGCGCCGGCCGCCGACGAATGTGAAGGTCTGCATAAAACTCTGCCAGCGAAGGACCTGCACACGGTGAGTCTGTCTGCTCAGGGACATGCCTTAGACCAAGGGACAGAGCTTCTCGTCACCAAGTAATCCAACCTTTTAAAATCCACCATCTTGGCTTTGGCCTGGACTAATTCTGCATTGTTTGAAAGCTCCTGACTCTCTCTGTGCAAAGTATTTCAGGATCCTCTCGGCTGCTGTCTGTCTGACTCTGAACTGTTTCCCTCCTCCTGCAGATTTTCGGGGACTGGGTTCTGGTCTGGTCCGTCTGTGACCATCAGCAAGGCTGGGACCTGTTGCCAAATGTTTCCAGCTCACACGTGGAGCTCCGGCTCCTGCCCGACAATACAACCATCATGTTCAATGAGAGGAACGTGTACATGTGAGTGATTCCCCTGCAAATCATTCAGACAGTGGTGTAGAGATGTGATCATCCTGATTCGGGGTTATCAGAGTTTATCACAGATGACCCTCTGAGTGCAGCTAGAGTGATTAACCATCAAAGATTAAAACAAAAGTAAAAACATATATCAGAGGCTCAGAGTAAAGCCTGGTGCATGTAAATGATCCCTCACACTGTAGCACAGTCAGTGGTCACCTAGTGATTTCAGACCAGGTCACCACAGTCCCTCAGACTGTCCTGAAGCTCAGTAGTTAACTACAGTCAGACAGTCTGACTCTTTAGATCCCAAACGTCTGCATCAAAACGCTGCTGTGCCTTTATGTTGTGTTGTCTGACTGTTGTGTTATTTCTAGTGATGGGTCATGTTCCAACTTCATCATCAACATGTCCATGCCCTCTGATCCCACTTCTGACGAGCACCACCCACTGAACACCATCGCTGCCAGTGAGTCGCATCTACACACACATGCACACACAAACACAAACGAATAGTATATATTTTCTGTAGCGCAAGTTTCTTGTGTTAACCTTAAATTCAAAACTAGCCTAGCTAGTGACTGCTGTGAATAGGGCAGCTGACAACAAGGGAAAGACCATGTGACAGCCTGGATAGACAGCTGACAGGAGGCAAAGACCCCAAGGGTGCTGCCATGGGCTAGCAATCCATGGTAGCAGTGGCGAGGCCTAGCATCTTTGTCACAGCCAACATAAGCTACGTCAAACATAAGGAAAGGCAGACTATATGGCAACGGACACTGGAATGGACATGACTATGACTTGGATATGCGACTCAGTGAAGGATAGGGGCTCGGACCTATTCTCTAGAACTAGAGCTGGGCAGAATAGTTCTCAGGGTGACGTGAGCATACCTGGAGAGAATAACAATGTTAGGCTAGAGGGAAATAAGCTCCAGATTTGTCCTTGTGGCTGGCAGAAAGTAACGTCAGTGAGAATGCATCAGGGAAGAAAGAGATGTGTTGCAAAGGAAAGGCAGTGTGGCTGCATCAATCGATACTTTTTATGAAGTCAATCAAATAAGTCGGATGAGGTCCAGCGACAGGTAGAAAACCACAGTTCGAAGGATATCAATGACACAGCTACAGAGGGGGAAGAGGAGACTACAAGAGGGGATGCAGCTGATATTGAGTTGAACAGGCCAGTCAGAGAGAGAAATATGGAGCAGAAAACTAGAGTTAAATGACCAAGGGCAAATAGCAAGAAAGAATGGGAGTCAGTCAATAGAGATTTGTCAGTAATTTTAAGCAGACTAGGAAGAAATGCAAGCGATAGACTAGAGAAAATGGGAGATATAATTTACTCCTATGGTGCAGAAAGATTTGGGGTGCAAGACAGAAAGAGGGTTGAAAGAGCACAGTTAGTTAAGTCTAGACGGCAAAGGGAAATGGAGAAATTAGTTAAGGAAAGAACACAATTAAGAAAGCAGTGAAAAAGGGAAACAGAGGAAGAGAGGGGGGGAATTAATGTGTTGCAAGAAGATTTGAGAGGCAGGCTAGCAGTACTTAGAAGGGCTGAATATCTTAGGAAAAAGAGAAAGAAGAAAGAGTATGTAAGGACAGCGTTTTACAGGGACCCTTTCAAGTTTGTTAAAGGATTGTTTAACCAGGAAAAGGGAGGGCAGCTTAAGGCAACAAAGTTAGAAGTAGAAAAGTATCTAAGAAACACGTATTCAGATTTTGAGCAGAATAGAGTAGTAGGCCTTCCACCTGACATGCCACCATTAGGAAAGATAGATCATGAGATGGATGTTAGACCACCCAGGTGGAAGGAGGTTGAGGAGGTAGTCAGGTGTGCAAAGGCTTCTTCGTCCCCAGGGCAAAATGGAGTCCCGTACCGGGTTTATAAAAGCGCACCTGATATCCTAAAGTTTTTGTGGAGGCAATTAAGAATAGTTTGGGGGAAGCAGGTTTTTCCCAGAGCATGGCGTAGGGCAGGAGGTGTTTTTATTCCAAAGGAGAAGGAATCCTCAGACCTGAGTCAGTTTCAAATGATCTCTCTCCTAAATGTAGAGGGGAAGATCTTCTTTAGCGTAGTCGCACGGAGATTAGCTAGTTATTTAGAAAGGAATAGCTTAATAGATACTGCAGTACAGAAGGCAGGAATACCAGGTTTCGCAGGGTGTCTAGAGCACACTAGCATGATTTGGCATCAAATTCAGGCAGCCAAGACAGAAAAAAGAGACTTGCATGTCATATTTTTGGATTTAGCAAATGCGTTTGGTTCAGTGCCACATAGCCTTATTTGGGAGGCATTTGATTATTTTAGAGTGCCTGGAGTAGTGGGTACTTTAGTAAGGTTGTATTTCCAAGATATTAGACTATGCTTAAGTACAGCAGGCTTTACAACAGGGTGGCAGAGGCTAGAAATAGGCATTATGGCAGGGTGCACGATTTCTCCATTGGCATTCACAATGGTGATGGAGGTAATCATTAGAGCTTCTAAGTAGGTTATAAGTGGAGAGAGGCGGCAGGATGGGATGCGCCTTACACCAACTAGGGCCTACATGGATGACATGACGTTGATAACTACAACGGTGCCATGTATGAAAAGAGTACTTGAGAGACTTAATAAAAACTTAAAGTGGGCTAGTATGAAAATCAAGCCTAGTAAGTCTAGAAGTATCTCAATAAGTAGAGGGAAGTTAAGTGATAGGAAGTTTGTAATAGACGAAGAGGAAATTCCAATAATTACGGAAAAATCTGTAAAGAGTCTAGGTAGGTGGTACAAGGCAGACTTGAATGACGGAGAACAGGTAGTGCAGTTTCGGAAAGATGTTGCTGAGGGACTGGATAGAATAGATAAATCAGGGCTTCCAGGAAAGTTGAAGTTGTGGAGTCTGCAGTTCGGGTTATTTCCCAGGCTGATGTGGCCACTGTCTGTATATGAGATTCCATTATCTGCTGCAGAGAAAATGGAAAGATTAGTTAGCTTTTACATTAGGAAGTGGCTAGGTGTTCCTAGATGTTTAAGCATGGTGGCACTGTATGGGAAAGGCATACTTCAGCTCCCAGTAACTAGTCTAGTGGAGGAGTTTAAATGTACCAAGGTTGGGACAGAGCTCCTGTTATCTGGGAGTAAAGATGTGGTAGTTAGTAAAGTGGTTCCAAACCTAATCAAGGGGAGAAAATGGAATCCAAGAATGGCAGTGCAGGAGGCGGAAGCTACACTCAGGCATACAGAGATTGTGGGTAATGTCCAAATAGGCCGGGGAGGCTTGGGGCTTGGCCCAAGCAAACCGGTGTGGAGTAGAGCAGGTCCCAAAGAGAAGAGAAAGTTAATTGTGGAGCAGGTTCGTAGACAGGAGGAAATATTAAGGGGTGCAAAGGCAGTGGCCCAGGCTAAGCAGGGACGGTGGTTGAATTGGGAAAGTGTAGACTAGAAAAAGCTTAGCTGGAAAGAGCTGTGGAGTATGGAGGAAAGTAGTATTAGATTTTTGATAGGGGCAACATATGATGTATTGCCAACTCCCCAGAACCTAAAACTCTGGGTAAATGGAGACCCGCTCTGTTCATTGTGTTCATATACTGCAACTTTAAAGCACATTTTGTCAGGCTGTAAGGTTAGTCTGTCGCAAGGCCGGTATACGTGGCGACATAACCAGGTTTTAAAAAGCTTAGCTGCAGGAATTGAAGAGTTACGGAGGCAGGCAAATTTAGGAGGGTCTAAAATAAAGAGAATTGTAATCAAGTTCGTTCAAGAGGGAGAGAAAGTTGGTAAGACAGCAAGGAGGCAAGGCAGCTTAGAGGATGCTTGTGATTGGGAAATGCGGGTAGATTTAGGAAGAAAGCTTGTTGTTCCCCAGGAAATAGCCAGTACAAAGCTAATGCCTGACATAGTCTTGTGGTCTAGGAGTAGAATGAGAGTATATTTCATAGAGCTGACTGTTCCGTGGGAGGCCTTAGTTGTAGAAGCATATGAAAGGAAAAAGCTTAGGTATGTAGAGTTAGGGGCAGAAGCAGAGCAGCGAGGATGGAAAGTTAGGATTTGTCCAGTGGAAGTAGGATGTAGAGGATTTGTAGCAAGGTCTGTTGTCTCTTTGGTAAGGGAGTTAGGAGGAAGTGGACAGAGTGTGAGGAAAATAGTAAAGGACATGTCAGATGAGGCAGCAAGATCCAGTCAGTGGATTTGGATGAGAAGAAGTAATGGTAGCTGGGGGCCCAGCAGGGGGAGCACTTAGGATAGACAGACTCTTAGGAGAAGCAAGGAAGAAATCCAGGAAGAGGAAGTGTTTTTAAGTGGGGGGTGAGGCCTGTGTGAGCCTCTTTGAGACCATGCGGTTAGTCCATGTGAGTTGGCATGTATTGTTTGTTTGTATTGTTTTGAATTGGTTTGTAGTGTGTCTTTGACTGTTTAGGTGAGTTTGTTTGTTTTAGGTGAGTTGTATTGTCTTGGAGAGTGGGGGAGTAGGGGGAGGTAGAGCACAGCCTAATCCAGCGGGGGAGAGTTTAGCTCAACAAGGCATCTCTCCCTGACTCTACCTCCCTCATTCAAATTGGCCGCCACTTTCTGAAAAATCTTGTCCTACACAACAGAACAGAACTGTTTATGGGAGTTTTTGTTTGCTGAATCTGCTAGTGTGTTTTGTCCTAGTTGATGATAGTGTTGTTTGTGGTAGCATATGCAAGATAAAGGAGGAAATAGTTGTGGTGTGAGGAGCAGTGATGGCTGGCATTAGGGGTGTGACTCTGGGAAGCCAGTGATCACTGTTTAGCCTCCTGGAGGTGTCATGGGACCAACTAGGCGAAACACTGGTGAAAGGAGGTTCCCACCTGATGACCCCAAAGACATGTTAGTCATCACTGCTCATTAGTCTGTATAGCTAAATTAATAGTTATCATAGGACTTAGGATGTTAAGCTTAGGGAGCTATTCACTGAGTCTGGTCCATTTTCTGTAGCACAAGTTTCTTGTGTTTACCTTAAAATAGGAAGCAAGTGCAGCATAGAGTAAATAAAGTATCGTACAGCACATGTGTAAAATAAAGTATAGTATAAATAAAGTATATTGTAGTGTCAATAGAATATAGTACAGTATGTGTGAAGTGTTCCAAAGTAAGAGTATAATTTAGTATAAAACTAGTATGAAATAAACTAGATGCAGAATCTAATATGTTCTAAGTGTCGATGATGGTATAAGTATAAAGTAGAGTACAAGTGAAGTACAGAATAGTTGATTATGGTGTATTTTACAGTATATTATATGTATAGTTTAGTAGTAGAGGAAGTATTAGCAGCTTTAGTGGCAGTAGTAGAAGGCTAATAGTAGTAGCAGTGAGGAAAGTGAAGTTTATACAGCACAATTCAGACACATAAGGCAATCCCTTTACAGAGGCAGTGAAATGCATTAGAAATAGAACATTAAGATGACATTAAAATAGCATTTAAAAACTATAGAAACAAAATAAAAATATTCAAATAAGTCATATCAAGATTGTATAAGGTCAGTAACTGAGGACACCATTTTAAAAGCAGTTCTGCAGTGATAACAGACATTAAAAACAAACAAATGCAAAGATTAAAAAGATGTTACACGTGTAATTTAGACAGTGATGGTTTAAGCCCTGATTTAAATGAGCTGACACTCTCAGTAGGTCTCAGGTGTTCAGGAAGCTTGTTCCACAGGTGAGGAGCAGAGAAACTAAAAGCTTCTTGACCTTGCTTGACTCTGATTGTGAGAACACTGAGTAAACTCGTCCCAGATGAACCCCCTGGATGCTTCATATCGTGCAAGCAGATCAGACATGTGTTTAGACCACAGACCATTTGGTGCTTTGTAGTGATAGGATTTTAAAATCTTCATCCTTCATGTTTGTTATTGACCAAAGCTGCATCGTCTCTACCTGTTATTGTTTCTCATCAGTGTCTTACTATTGATAGTGACATCAGTGTGTGTGTGTGTGTGTGTGTGTGTGTGTGTGTGTGTGTGTGTGTGTGTGTGTGTGTGTGTGTGTGTGTGTTAGCGGTGGAGAAGGACGGAGTCGTTCAACCGTACAACGACTCAGGTGTAGTGGACGTGTATGAGAGCTGCCCAGACTGTCTGACAGCCGTCTACAAGAGCATCCACGGTCGATACCTGCTGAGCTACAGTAAACTCACAACACACACAACCACATTTCACAGTCAGTATATTATGATAGTTCAACATTGTGGAAAATAAACTGAAATGTTTTCAGTTTCCTCACAGTGGTTATAATGCCAATTAAAGTCATATGACGTTTGCCTCAGGCGTGTTGTGTGTGTGTGTGATCTCAGTGCTGTGTATGTTGTGTGTGTATCAGGGAGGGAGGGGCATCATTCGGATGTGGAGCAGTTGAAAGCCGCCCACAGTGACCACAGGAAACAGGCCGAGTGTCTGGGATTCCCTCATGACAAAGCGTTCAGCTACGACGGCGCCGCAGGTCAGTGACTCGTCCAGCTACTGACGTGTTTCTGTGAAATCTCTGTGTGAAGATACAGGTGTAGTCAGGTGGATAGAAAACAATGCCCGTGCAACTTAATCACACTGAAGTGACCCTCCTCTCCTCTCAGATTTTTGTCATAAGAAGTCTTCTCCAGAGGCCAAGCAGGAAGAGTCCTGAGAGGAGATGATCAACGTGCTGAACCACGAAGTGACGATGTCTGGGAGAAAAGTCATTCACAAATAAAATAAAAACAGATACTGAAGCCTGAACGTGTTTTTCTTTGAAGAGGCTGCAGAACATTATAAGATCATCTAACACTTGTTACCACACACAGATGTCTCTATCTGGTTTTCTTTGGTAAAATGAGGAAATGACCTAACATCCAGATGTTTCCTAGATACCATAATTTCTTATGTCCTTCGTGAATAAACACCTGGATCAGAAACTCCAGTGCTGTGTTGACTGATGAAATTAACTTCAGACAGAAATTCATTAAGTGACTGTCTGCAGTAACAAGTTGTTCCACCACTACAAAATCATGTCACATAATTTTTCTAAAACAGCTGTTTATTCCTCTATAGATTAATCTTCTTTGACTGTTTAGGTGAGTTTGTTTGTTTTAGGTGAGTATTATTGTCTCGGTGAGTGGGGGAGTAGGGGGAGGTAGAGCACAGCCTAATCCGGCGGGGGAGAGTTTAGCTCAACAAGGCATCTTTCCCTGACTCTACCTCCCTCATTCAAAATGGCCGCCACTTTCCAAAAAAAAAAAAAAAAAAAATCTAGTCCCACACAACAGAACTGTTTAAGGGGGTTTTTGTTTGCTGAATCTGCTAGTGTGTTTTGTCCTAGTTGATGATGGTGTTGTTTGTGGTAGCATAGGCAAGATAAAGAAAATAGTCGTGGTGTGAGGAGCAGTGATGGCTGGCATTAGGGGATTGACTCTGGGACGCCAGTGATCACTGTCTAGCCTCCTGGAGGTGTCGTGGGACCAACTAAACGATACACTGGTGAAAGGTGGTTCCCACCTGATGACCCCAAAGACATGTTAGTTATCACTGCTCATTAGTCTGTATAGCTAAATTAATAGTTATCATAGGACTTAGGATATTAAGCTTAGGGAGCTATTCACTGAGTCTGGTCCATTTTCTGTAGCACAAGTTTCTTGTGTTTACCTTAAACTTACTCCAGTGTAGAATTTCATTGGGAAAAAATGAGTTTATGATCCAGTTCCCGGCAGCAGAGCTCCTGTATGAAAATTATATGATTACACAATTTTGTAACAACATTTACGAATATTTTAAGCTTATATTTTGAAATGTTGAAATAGTTTAAATGATGTCATGGTTGATTTTAGGGGCAGTGATATTATTTAGTAGCTGGAGTTTCTTTCCCTTATTTCCAAAAATCTCCTTCAGTCATTTCAGTGTGTTATCTGTGTCTTCTCAAGGTTGTCTCTTCTTCCTCTGAAAGATCAACTCTAACCATTAATGTATTTATTTCATCCATGACACTAATTTATTTAGTTATATTGTTTTTATTATTTCATTATCACCTAATATAATTTCTCCTGTTGTTTTCACCAAATCACAAAATATGTCATAATTGAATACATTGTCATTTAATTTCCAGTATCTACTTTTCTGTGTTTTGCTACCTGCTAAATGGATTCTCATAATTGGTTTTAAGTCATTTTACTTTCATTTCAAGAGTTGAATATTGCTGTATAAACAAATTTTATTCAACTTTAAGAATGAAAAAAACTTTATTCAACTTTATCAATAAAAACAAACTTTATTCAACTTGATCAATTAAAAACAAACTTTATTCAACTGTAACAATAAAGAACTTAATTTTAAACTTTAAGCTCTGTGCTGAAAATCCTTGATCAGTGTGTTTATCAGGAGAACATATCAAAGTCTACCAGTCTGTGTGGGCAGACTTTGGAACATTTGCCCTTTAGGATTTAAACTCTGTGACCTAGTTCCTGAGCACAGAACCTGCAGCCTTGGTGGAAAACTTCCAGATTCAGATTAATTGACCATGATTTTGCAGAACTGAATGGCTTTCACCAAATAAGAAAAAGGGAGGCCTTATGACATTTGTATCTCATAATCACAAGGTCAATTTAATGGTAAAACCACTGACACCTTATAAAGTTAGCTTACCAGAGCTGTCTGTATAGAGAATATTAGAAATAGTTACACTATTTCTTTATCTAGTCCAACATAAAGTCATTAGGGGACCTTCTACCATTACTTAATTAAATGCATTGTTGTGGGATACAGAACTTTTTAAATTGCAAACACAATTCTAATGGGTTTTGGTGCTACTTATATTGGTAATTACCGTGACTTATAGTTGCAAATAATTTCAACTCCAATAATTTATTCATTGATAAGACATGAAATTCACACTGTGGTAACCTGATGAAATGAGTTTGCTGACTCAGTGTTCAAGCTTACTCCCATACAACATGCCCAAACATTTTGTTTTGTTTCCAAAGGTCAACTTTCTAAACAATGTTGACTAGTTATGTCACTCATGATATGTCTTTGTATTATATTAAAAAACACCAAATGGATGTTAACAAAGTTAAATTATTAATGAAGTCATAGTGAGCGGCCTTGTGATGAAGAACTGAAAAAAAATCACATCTCTCAGCATCACTGACCAGCTGTTAATTCATTATAATGTAAGTAATATAAGTTTACTCAACTTGTTTTACATTTTGAGTTAATGATGCTACCTAAGTAACCCTCACATTTTTAATTTGAACCAGTTTTAAATGTTTTGCAGTGAAGTTACAGTCGCTAAGCACGGAGCACTTAACTGAAGTCTTATATATCAAAGAAAAAAATGAAGTGTGAGTGGTTGTTTGTTTCTATATTTTAGCCCTGTGATAGACTGGCAACCTGTCCAGGTTTGCACCGTCCTCGCACAATGTCAGCTGGGATTGGCTCCAGCCCACCACAACCCTAAAAGGATAAGCAGTATGGCTAATGAATGAATAATCATGGTCCCAAAACCTTTTTGAATGTGATAATTAAAAATAGTTTTTTTAATTTATTCTTTAAAGCAACGGTAGAGAAAGACAGGAAAGTCTGGAGAGAGAGAGACGGAATAGTAAGGACTCAGGCTTAGCACATGGCACGCGCTCTACCAGGTGAGCTACTGGGGCGGCCCCATCTGTGACACTTTTGAATGCAGAGGAAAAGCTCATTCACCTTATGTAATGTCCTCACGTGGATCAACATAAGTGAATGAAGATATTTAAAGGGTTTTTCGCAGTTCCACACATGTCTCCTTCAGAAACAAGCCTAAAGTTCAGCAGCAGAAAACACCTCCCACACAACAGATCTTCTTTTATACCTCCTCAAATACAATAAACTAATTTTTATAATAATAAGAATAATAAGAATAATAATAATGTTAAAAACCCCAGACAGTCATTACTAAATATCCGGTCAGTCTTGGTTTACCTTTCTTACAGAATAAACAACAAATCAATCAATAGTAAAATAAACAGCAGATTCTTCCAGGCACTATAAGTGATGCAACAATGGTGGCATAAGTCTGTCTGTCGTCAGTGTATGAGGGTGGAATCTAAGGGTCAATAACACAGTGGGCACACACAAATTCTTTGTACTGACTCGGGGCCTGCGTGGGCCCAGGGCCATTAAAACCTGACCAGCTTCCCCCCTCTGATTCCTCCTTACTGACAGAGCACAGAGCAGGGTGCGTTTGATTTTGTCTCAGAGCAGGATGTGTTGTGTTGTGAAGCAGACAGTGCTGCTGCTGCTGCTGGCAGCGATCGGCTGCAATGCAGCGCCGGCCGCCGACGAATGTGAAGGTCTGCATAAAACTCTGCCAGCGAAGGACCTGCACACGGTGAGTCTGTCTGCTCAGGGACATGCCTTAGACCAAGGGACAGAGCTTCTCGTCACCAAGTAATCCAACCTTTTAAAATCCACCATCTTGGCTTTGGCCTGGACTAATTCTGCATTGTTTGAAAGCTCCTGACTCTCTCTGTGCAAAGTATTTCAGGATCCTCTCGGCTGCTGTCTGTCTGACTCTGAACTGTTTCCCTCCTCCTGCAGATTTTTGGAGACTGGGTTCTGGTCTGGTCTGTCTCTGACCATCAGCAAGGCTCGGACCTGTTGCAAAATCTTTCCAGCTCACACGTGGAGCTCCGGCTCCTGCCCGACAATACAACCATCATGTTCAACGAGAGGAACATGTTCATGTGAGTGATTCCCCTGCAGATCATTCAGACAGTGGTGTAGAGATGTGATAATCCTGATTCGGGGTTATCAGAGTTTATCACAGATGACCCTCTGAGTGCAGCTAGAGTGATTAACCATCAAAGATTAAAACAAAAGTAAAAACATGTATCAGAGGCTCAGAGTAAAGCCTGGTGCATGTAAATGATCCCTCACACTGTAGCACAGTCAGTGGTCACCTAGTGATTTCAGACCAGGTCACCACAGTCCCTCAGACTGTCCTGAAGCTCAGTAGTTAACTACAGTCAGACTGTCTGACTCTTTAGATCCCAAACGTCTGCATCAAAACGCTGCTGTGCCTTTATGTTGTGTTGTCTGACTGTTGTGTTATTTCCAGTGATGGGTCATGTACCAACTTCATCATCAACATGTCCATGCCCTCTGATCCCACTTCTGACGAGCACCACCAACTGAAGGTCATCGCTGCCAGTGAGTCGCATCTACACACACATGCACACACAAACACAGACGAATAGTATAGTATACTGTAGTATTGTATAGGAAGCAAGTGCAGCATAGAGTAAATAAAGTATCGTACAGCACATGTGTAAAATAAAGTATAGTATAAATAAAGTATATTGTAGTGTCAATAGAATATAGTACAGTATGTGTGAAGTGTTCCAAAGTAAGAGTATAATTTAGTATAAAACTAGTATGAAATAAACTAGATGCAGAGTATAGTATGTTCTAAGTCTCGATGATGGTATAAGTATAAAGTAGAGTACAAGTGAAGTACAGAATAGTTGATTATGGTGTATTTTACAGTATATTATATGTATAGTTTAGTAGTAGAGGAAGTATTAGCAGCTTTAGTGGCAGTAGTAGAAGGCTAATAGTAGTAGCAGTGAGGAAAGTGAAGTTTATAAAGCACAATTCAGACACATAAGGCAATCCCTTTACAGAGGCAGTGAAATGCATTAGAAATAGAACATTAAGATGACATTAAAATAGCATTTAAAAACTATAGAAACAAAATAAAAATATTCAAATAGGTCATATCAAGATTATATAAGGTCAGTAACTGAGGACACCATTTTAAAAGCAGTTCTGCAGTGATAACAGACATTAAAAACAAACAAATGCAAAGATTAAAAACATGTTACATGTGTAATTTAGACAGTGATGGTTTAAGCCCTGATTTAAATGAGCTGACACTCTCAGCAGGTGTCAGGTGTTCAGGAAGCTTGTTCCACAGGTGAGGAGCAGAGAAACTAAAAGCTTCTTGACCTTGCTTGACTCTGATTGTGAGAACACTGAGTAAACCCGTCCTAGATGAACCCCCTGGATGCTTCATATCGTGCAAGCAGATCAGACATGTGTTTCTCATCAGTGTCTTACTGTTGATGCTGACATCATTGTGTGTTTGTGTGTGTGTGTGTGTGTGTGTGTGTGTGTGTGTGTGTGTGTGTGTGTGTGTGTGTGTGTGTGTTAGCGTTGGAGAAGGACGGAGTCGTTCAACCGCACAACGACTCAGGTGTAGTGGACGTGTATGAGAGCTGCCCAGACTGTCTGACAGCCGTCTGCAAGGGCATCGGCATCCACAGTCGATACCTGCTGAGCTACAGTAAACTCACAACACACACACACACACACACACACACACACACACACACACACACACTCACACACATTTCACAGTCAATACATTATGATAGTTCAACATTGTGGAAAATAAACTGAAATGTTTTGTCAGTTTCCTCACAGTGGTTATAACGCCAATTAAAGTCAGATGACATTTGCCTCAAGCGTGTTGTGTGTGTGTGTGATCTCAGTGCTGTGTATGTTGTGTGTGTATCAGGGAGGGAGGGGCATCATTCGGATGTGGAGCAGTTGAAAGCCGCCCACAGTGACAACAGGAAACAGGCCGAGTGTCTGGGATTCCCTCATGACAAAGCGTTCAGCTACGACGGCGCCGCAGGTCAGTGACTCGTCCAGCTCCCTGACGTGTTTCTGTGAAATCTGAATTCTGTGAAGATACAGGTGTAGTCAGGTGGATAGAAAACAATGCCCGTGCAACTTAATCACACTGAAGTGACCCTCCTCTCCTCTCAGATTTTTGTCATAAGAAGTCTTCTCCAGAGGCCAAGCAGGAAGAGTCCTGAGAGGAGATGATCAACGTGCTGAACCACGAAGTGACGATGTCTGGGAGAAAAGTCATTCACAAATAAAATAAAAACAGATACTGAAGCCTGAACGTGTTTTTCTTTCCAGAGGCTGCAGAACATTATAAGATCATCTAACACTTGTTACCACACACAGTTGTCTCTATCTGGTTTTCTTTGGTAATATGGGGAAATGTACTAACATCCAGATGTTTCCTAGATACCATAATTTCTTATGTCCTTCATGAATAAACACCTGGATCAGAAACTCCAGTGCTGTGTTGACTGATGAAATTAACTTCAGACAGAAATTCATTAATAAGTGACTGTCTGCAGTAACAAGTTTTTCAATTTTTCTAAAACAGCTGTTTATTCCTTTATAGATCAATCTTCTTACTCCAGTGTAGAATTTCATTGGGAACAAATGTGTTTATGATCCAGTTCCCGGCAGCAGAGCTCCTGTATGAAAATTACATGATTACACAATTTTGTAACAACATTTACAAATATTTTAAGCTTATATTTTGAAATGTTGAAATACTTTAAATGATGTTATGGTTGATTTTAGGGGCAGTGATATTATTTAGTAGCTGGAGTTTCTTTCCCTTATTTCCAAAAATCTCCTTCAGTCATTTCAATGTGTTATCTGTGTCTTTTCAAGGTTGTCTCTTCTTCCTCTGAAAGATCAATTCTAACCATTAATGTATTTATTTCATCCATAACACTAATTTATTTAGTTATATTGTTTTTATTATTTCATTATCACCAAATATAATTTCTCCTGTTGTTTTCAACAAATCATAAAATATGTCATAATTTAATACATTGTCATTTAATTTCCAGTATCTACTTTTCTGTGTTTTGTTACCTGCTAAATGGATTCTCATAATGGTTTTAAGTCATTTTAGTTTCATTTCAAGAGTTGAATATTGCTGTATAAAATACAGACTTTGTGTTATCTTATTTGAAAACTGGGAATATTCATTTATATATATATATATATATATATATAAAGATAGTATAATTGAAGATTAAGGTGACAGTGAAAGCACAGTGACATGTTATTGACATGTCATGTCCCTCAACTATCAATTGGTGCATCCTTCATTGCTGAGTCATTTTCGTCATTTGAGGTATAACATATATATATATATATATATACACATATTGTATATTTATATTGTATATGTACACATTATATATATTTGCTGTATACCTTTTTTTATTTATCTTTATACACAGTCAATTTGCGAAAAACTCATGTTGTTGTTCCTCCCAACAGCAGGTGGCAGTAAAGCTCCACCCCGTGACGTCTAACCAGCTCGTCAAGAAGACGCTGTGTCGTAACTTCCCCCAGATATTCAACATGGAGTGCGGTCTGAAGCTCAACTTCTGGGAAGACGGACCAAAGCCCGGGCAATTTTATTCTTTCCCCGGTGGCAGCAGCAGCAGTGGACCGGGAACAGCATGCGGGCCGGTCAGACACACACTGTGAGTGATCCGCTCCAACAAAATTGGAGCCGTTTACCGTTAATTCAAGCCGGAGCTCCGCTGTCGGTTTCGGTTTGCGCTCCGCCGCTGTGCTGTATCATCATGGAGGATGCTAACTAATGCTAAGCTAACAGTCGCTTTACACTTGTTCTTCCAGTTATTGCTCCTCAGCACAGACACTTGATGACTTTTTAATCATTAAATGAACAAGTGAGAATTACTATTGACGATTTTAAAGCTGTAAATACCGCAGTTTGTTCTGTTTGTCTCCGTTTTGCTGACTAATTGTTAGCTGTGGTAGCTTGCCTCATATTAATTATATTTTCCAGACCTGAAACTCGGACCTAACTAATCTTAACTCTTCTGGAAGTCAAATTAATGTGTTTTAAATTGTATTTATTGTATTTTTTCTTGTTATCTCACGTAGGAAACGGATTAAATGGAGCTCTGAGTGACGTTGATAGATTTATTATTTACTCGGATGATGTTCCTAAAATTAGTAAATATTAGGAACATCATCCTAATACATCTGTCCACTGGGTGAACTAAACATCACAAACACCTCAGAATAAAATAGTTGGCACAGTTTAAGCTGCTTTAGTGAAACTACGGTTGAATCACCTTTTTAAAACAAACTGAATAGTCAGTAAACCGTGACTGGATATTTAATATGTGTAGCAGAACTTGTGTTGAAATGATAATCAATATTGATAAATCTGCCAATTTTTTTTTTTTTTTTTTTTTTTTTTGATTAATTGTGAAAAATGCCCACTGCAGTATGGTGATTAGATATCTTGTGTGGCTAACACCAAAATCCAAAAATAATATTCCACGATAAGATAAGGCCCAAAGAAGTAGCAAATTATCACAAATCTAAGACCCTGAAACCATCAGGTGTTTCGAATATTTGCTTGAAAATGACTTGAATGATTAATTGATTATCAAGTAGCTGCTGAGTAATTTTTTATTTTTTTTTTTACAAATTGATTATCTGATTAATTGTTGCAGTTCCAATTATGACATAGCACAGAATAGTATGTGTAAATCTGTATACACTTGTGAATGAAATCTGGAGATCTGACAATGTTTTTACATACCAATTATTTCCACCTATAACAGTGGGGATGGTAATGTTTTCAATGTTACTTGGAACTTCCACAGAGGTGGTCTTGAGTACTTTGGCAGGTGCCTGTCTATGAACAGATTTTGTCACCGTGATAGTGTCACAACCTGTAAGATACAGTCATGAAACTTAACTGCTTTGTATTGAGATCAAAATGAAGGTTGAGTTTGAAAATCGGTGTGGTCTGTCAACATTGACAGTGTAATCCCATCTCTAGGTCTCTAGTTTCATCTTGTCTTAATTTTAAATTGATTTAATTTAATTTACACAATATTAATATATGTTGTAATCAAAGTGCCCAAAGTTAATAGCAGAGATGACTGCCTCACATGGCCCTGCCAATATCAGAAAGTATTCATTACATCTTTATGAAAAATAATAGAGCTGCAAAGATTTATTGATTACTCGATCGAGAGAAAATTCATCTGCGACTATTTTTGATAATCGAACATTTCCTGGCTGCAACTTCTCAAATGCAATCATTTGATACTTTTCTTTGTCGTATCTGACAATAAACTGAATATATTTAGGTTTTGAGGTGTTGATCAAGTAAATCAAGCAATATGAAAACATCACACTGGGCTGTGGGATCCATTATTTTACACAATTTTCTTACATTTTATTGACAAAATTATTAAATTGTGGAAATAATTAGCATGTTATTGAACTGCAACTTGAGCTTGAAGAATGAGTTGGTTCAATGTTTTCTTTCTGAAATGATCAGAATGAGAGCAGATATTTGATTTAAATCATCAGTGCAGCACTAAAACAGCAGACTGTTGCTGAGGATAAAATAACCTCCTATCTCTCTCTACAGTAACCCAATGGTCACCGGGACGTCGGTGCTCGGTGTGAAGTTCACCGGCGGCGTCATCATCGCGGCAGACATGTTAGGATCGTACGGCTCTCTGGCTCGATTCAGGAACATCTCCCGCCTCATGAAGGTGACGATCACTGCTGACAAAATGTGAGCTGTAGATGTGAATGAACGTGATCTGTCTGAGCAATACTGAAGAGGTATTTCTGTTTCAGGTGAACAGCAACACCATCCTTGGAGCTTCAGGAGACTACGCCGACTACCAGTATCTCAAACAGGTCATCGAACAGATGGTGTAAGTTGCTGATCTCATACCAACACAAATGCGACCCATCTGTGTCTTAACATTTTTTTTCTCTGTGGTTCAGAGTGTCAAAATACCTATTACAAAGTATTATGGTCTTCTGTTTTAAACTGTCTAACTTTCAGATGTCAGGAGACAGTTGTAAGGAAAACTGATCCACTGTTCTCTCTCTCTTTCAGGATCGATGAGGAGCTGCTGGGTGATGGTCACAGCTACAGTCCGAAGGCGGTCCACTCTTGGCTGACCAGAGTGATGTACAACCGTCGCAGCAGGATGAATCCTCTGTGGAACACCGTGGTGATTGGAGGTTTCTACAATGGAGAGAGGTGAGAGCTCAGAATGGTTCCTTCAGTCTGCTTGTGTGGTTTTTACATGATAATTAACCAACCAAACTTCTGTCTAGTTTCCTCGGTTATGTGGACAAGCTGGGTGTGGCCTATGAGGCTCCCACAGTGGCCACTGGCTTTGGAGCATACTTGGCTCAGGTAAAGAGTTGTGCTTCTCTTTCTTTTGGTGACATTTAGAGACAGTGTTTCTGTTTGAGTGCAGCTTATGTTATGTAATTAATGGATTGAAAAAGAAGCAGTTAGTGTATGGGGGTGTGTGTGTGTGTTTGTGTAGCCTCTGATGAGGGAGGTGTTGGAGAACAAGGTGGAGATCACTAAGCAGGAGGCTCGGGACCTGGTGGAGCGCTGCCTCAAAGTGCTTTACTACAGAGACGCTCGTTCCTACAACAGGGTGAGTTCACTTCACCTCTCCAGTAACTGATCTCAGGTCTGCTGTTTTAAAGTCACACCAGACTTTAAAGACCCCTGAAAATCTTTGCTTTGAACCTCTCACCTGGCTACAGTGATGTCATGTGTACTCCATGACACTGTGACATCACTGTTGGGTGTGGTTACAGGTGCAGAGAGCATTTCTGACAAACCTCTAACCACACACACCAGTGTTCCTGGATGCAGTCAGAGATGAAACAGACAAACCCTGGTTTTCAGCTTCAGCCTGCGATTCAGTTTGCAACAACACTGATAGTATGAATCCTTCAAGTAATAAAGCACAGTCCACAACATACAATATATAGAACGATTCTTTAACAAAACCATAAATGAAGAAATTGTTGATGAAACTGTGCAAGTCAGGGGTGAATTACTTGTTTATATATAGATATTTATTTATTTGGCAAACAATTATTTATTTAAATAGTTGTTTTTATTCAAAATGTCAAAGTTTTATTTTTTCCAAAAAGCTGAACAAGAAGAGTAAAACACAGTGCTGTTACCTTTGACATTTTTACACCACAGAACTGCACAGAAAGTTATTTTGACAGTTTGAAGTGGATGTTTTATTTGCTCTGAATGACTGATGTGACAATTGTTTTCTATTTTAGCATGAGATTGCCATAGTAACAGAGGAGGGCGTGGAGATCATTGGTCCTCTGTCTTCTGAAACCAACTGGGACATCGCTCATATGGTCAGGTAGGGTCTAAAGTCACAGCTCTGGACCCTGAGAAACAGAAACAAGTGCTCCAACAGCTATATACATGGTTTCCTCAATACTAAGACGATGCCACAGTCCTGCACGGGTCCGATGTTACAAACCCGGAACCACCCTGTTAATAAAACACACAGTCACACACTTTAAACTCATCCAGGTTGTTTTTACTCGAGGTTTACATGATGCCCTGTCTCATGCAGAAGTGTCAGTTAGCTCCCACCTGTTGATCTAATGCAGAGACACAAAGACAACTGATGATGCAGTGATCACTGAATGCTGCCGACAGTCAGCTGCTGTCTCAGTTCTGGACTGATGATAAAAGGAAGTCGTGGGAATTCACACAAAAAATTGTTCTGGTTTAGATGTTTTTTTTAAAAAAAAAAAAAAAAAAAAAGTGTAGTGTAGTTCACCTGCTGCTAACCTGCATGTATTTAATTTTTTACCTGTGAATTAAAATGAAAATATTTGTTTACCCCACATCTCGACCTGGTGCAGGACACTCCCTGAAATCTTCGATTAAATTAAACGACAGGTGCTATCCCCCTTCCACATACAGATGTAGTCTAGCAGTTACTTGTCATTTAGGACTAACATATACATCATGTGCTGCAGCTACTTCACATTCAAAATGTTGTGGCTTTGATCAAAAAGGTGGCATCTGTGGGTTTTTACCTTGAAGCAGATGGAGGGATTGAGAATTGATAGCTTATTGTCCCTTCAGCAAGACAGCATAGCTTCATCAAAGGCACATATACCACTTGGTAACATATAATAGATGATTGATTGAATGAAATAGATAACCAATAGAATTCACCATATTTCTCTGTTGATACAAACCATGTCCGGATGTTTTGTAATGAAAGAGTCTTAATAATTCAAATTTTTAAGTATTTCTGATAGTGTTTCCTCTTGATTCTGGTGTCACTTAGTATTGACTCGTGTCTCTGTTTCTCTGCAGCGGGTTTGAATGAAGACGAGCTGCGACTGATGAGGCCTCGCTCTTTCTCTGTTGCATCACAACCAATGACCGCTCACATGCATCTTATCTATTACAGTTTAGGTTTTTTCTGATGTTCAGTGTCTCTTTTGTATAATGGAAATAAATGTCATAAATCAAAAAAAGCTTGTTTTCTGTTTTTTCTTGTCTTGTGTGTTCAGATTTGGTCACCTCCCAAAAGCTGTAACATTAAAAACATGTACATTTCTGCCCAATTAATTATGCATCACACTATATTTCATATTACTTATAGTTGGACAGCACTATTTAATAACTATTTATAATGTGTTGGGTGCATTTGATCAGTGTTTTGTACATAGATTTTGAACCATTTCCAGTTTATATCTCATCAGAACTGGGCTTTTTTAAATATACATACATATAAAATATTTGTTTCATTGTAATTCATACTAAAATTCTCAGTTTCCTGATAAAATGGTTTTATTTCCCCTGAGACATTAGATAAATAGTAAATTTGGTCCATAAAATAATCAACAATACAACAGTAAATAAAAAGCATTTCGCCTTATGTTAATATAGATTGCATATGTAAAGCTAGCCTATTTATGTTTGTGCCTTCTCTGTTTGTCTCTGAATTGTATAATATTTCAACAAAGAGACACGTTTAATACATTATTAAATGTTTATTTGAAGCACTTTCGCTTTCATTGTCTAAACAGGCGGCTGTTGCTATGCAGATTTCACGAGATAAATTCATCTGCTTTGTAACTGGGCAGACCAGGAAAACGCGTCCAATCAGAATAATCCCTGTCAGAAAAATAATTCTGCTCGACGAATGGAATTTCACCCACTTTTGGTATCCGGGTGGATTTGTGACAGCGCACCAATCGGAATAGACGTCGGCTTTGTAGTCAGGCAGACATAACAAAGTCGTCCAATCACAAAAAAATCTGAAAGGGGATTTTTGCTGTATCTTGGCTCAGGTACTTTCTTTTTCTTTTTTAAAATAATTACTCAAATAGGACTCACTGAACAGATCATACATTAATAACAGAATAAATTAACTGTCATTGGGAATTATTTTGAAATTAAAAATAGCGTCTTAAAATATATTTAAGGGGTGTTTCAGTGCTTGGTAGCTAATGCTATCAGATAGCAACTAGCTAGGCTAGTTAGCTAGCATCTTATGGTTCGTAGCGAGCTTGTAGCTAGCCATGTCGGAGCGCGGCAAACATCAGCGTTAGCTGAACGATCCTGTCCTCCTCCGTTAGACGTGGTTCTCTCCGTTTCTAAAACGTTTGTCTGGTCTGCCTGTATTAAAAACAGCTGACGTGTTGGGGTGTCGCTGTCTCAGGCTGCTAATGCAGAGGGTGTCTGCGGTCAGATAGCCTGCTAGCTGGGCAGTAACATGTTGCTGGGTCGGTGTGTGTTCATAGTAAATGTCAGGCACATGACTACCGGCGCTACGCCCGCTGTAAACACGGCCGTCAGGCATGACACCGGGAGCACTGCGGTCACATTTTGGCCGCTGACACGTTTGCATCTATGGCTAACGTTAGCGGGTGTGAGGAGTGAGTGTGGCCGGCAGCGGGCTGTGTTTTGCGCCACAGAAACATGCCTCCCGCTCCGGTAGTAGTAGTAACGTTTAACGGCACCGTGACAGCCGGCATGTGTCTCTTCCCGGCAGCCAGCTGGCCTTTTTTAGCGGTTGTTACCGGGCTGAAATCTGAGCTGAACAATGTGGTGTAATGTTAAAATGCAGTGTGCAGCTCCGGCGCGTCTGCAGGTGCTGCAGTACCGGGAAAGAGACGGGAGCTACCCGGCTGTCTGTCTCCGGTCAACAGACAGCACTGTCAGACAGGGTGTTACGCAGGGTGCGTGCTAGCATAAAAAAAAAATCTTTGAAAAGCATTGAATCCACTGTCCTCAAAAGAGGGTCACGGGGTTTTTAAAAGTCTGCAATTTTATTTTCAGAGTAAATGTTTTTTTCTCTCCTGCTGTGACAGTAACAGCTGGACTGTCAGGAGACAGATGTGAGGAAGCTCCTCCACTCAGAATGTGTTGATTTCAGCATAAAGTTAAATTGGCAAATTAATTATTTATTTTTTGATTATTCAACCTCATACAGAGGCTCTGGCCCAGAGACAAGAGGGGTCTAGGGGCCTGTTCGATAATCTATACAGGTCCAGGTCACATATGATTGTTAAATCCAGCTGGGCAGTACAGACAGAAATGTCATATTAATATAAATAAATTCATGTACTAGTAAAATAATTACAGGTGTTTTTTTTCATGTTTGTTTTCAGGTGTGACTGTGAAACAGGTATTGAACTGTTTCTATGTGATTTTAAAAGTCTTAAATTCAGTTTTGTGAACACTGCAGAAACGTGCTCAGAGAAATGATCCAGCTGTGAAGGAGTTAGTCTTTTAAGTTTGAAGGTTATATTATCAGTGTCTCCACAGGTCACCTAGAAGTGAGCCCTGAAAACAGTAGTTCATTGTGTCAGGGATGGATGTGAAGACACTGACAGAGTCAAGCTGGCACACGACCTAGTAGCAGCTACCATAACAACCAAGGTCATAAAGATATGATAAATGTAGCATGCTGATGGAGGGAGTAAGCAGTCATAACACAGGGGCCCCTGATTCGTTGTTTAGGAGTTGGTTCCCTGTTGACTCTTCACACCTGTATGGAGAGGTGCTGGGGTCCAGTGAAGAGTATACTTGTTGGACCTGTAGTGAGTTGTGTTAATACGCCTTGCAGGGAGGTTGAGCTACAGAAATGGGTGTTAACTTAATAATTAACATCTCTTTTCTCCTCGATGCACCGAGCTTCAATAAATACACGTTGGTATCCTGAAACTTTATACATCACAAGTTAATTAGCTCACAAACTCTTGTTATGCAACGACTGACATGTTTCCAGCACTGAGTTATCTACGTGTCTAAAAACTCTTCTTCACGTTGCTGAGAGATTTTTAAAGTAATCTTTATCTGCTTTAACAGCTTATATGTTTTTACAGCTGCATAATTTTCCCCGAACAAAAATCTAATACTATATGGTCATAGGTGGACATGTATATTAAATTTAGGACAGTATATATTCACACTTAACTGTGACAAAATTCTGAAAACATGATTTTAATTTGTCATTTTGGATCATTGTGTGTAGGGTGATTCAATCAATTTCAATATGAACCTATACAGCATTAAGTATACAACATGTGAAGGGGCATAAATGCTTTTTAATTATCTGGCAATGTGTCAGGATGTTTCCCCAAAACTCAGCTTGACAGTTTGCTATCTGTGGAGACTCAACTACAACTGTGAATGAAGGTCTGCTGGTTTGAACTGAATTTGTTGGCACAGTATGAGTTTATTCTAGCAGCTATTTCCATTTATATACTGATTCAGATTTTTTTTTATTAGTTTTTTATTGTTAAGAAAATAGTGAAAAAAGGCCAACACTAATACTCAGTACCCAAGATGACATCTTCAAAGCAGCCCCAGGGAACCAGAGTTTTTTTTATGATTCTTCCTCATGAAACAATAAATAGATTATTAAAATTATTGCTGATTGATTGAAAAAATGTCAGTTGTCAGTTTATGTTCTGTGAAAATCTTAATTCAAAGTTCAGTCACTGTTTCCTCACATATCAGTGAGGGCAGATCTCACTTATCCTGGAAATAAATGTGGACGCAACCTTTCTAAATGAGTCACGTGGATGTGTTTGTGTTTGTGTCGCTGTGACCCCCCTCAGATGGTGGTGCTCAGCACTGGTTAGTTGGTCCAGATGTCGGAGGACCAGCGGCACCCACGGGCTGAAGCCTCCCGTCGGGGGGAGGGCAGTCTGGAGGCAGGGGAGGGCGACACTGAGCCCAGCATGCTCCTACAGAAACTCAAGAACAACATCTCGTAAGTCGATTCTGCTGTCAAGATTTAAGGCCTTGAAAGTTTTTGAAACTGAATGGATGTTTTGAAAGAACAAATTTTTCCATTTAGGTCCAAACACACAGCCTGGACTGAACTAAACAGAACATTAATGTCTAGCTTATGGGCACTTCAGTTCATTAAAGGATCAGTCTGTAGATTTTCCACCTCAGTTTTCAGGACACACCTGTTTCCACCACATCCTGCTCATCTCTGACTAAACATGAAGAGGTTTCTGATTGGTGTGCTCTCTGTCTTGCAGTAAGAGTGTTCAGACCAAAGTGGATCAGATCCTGGTAAGAATAACACTGTTGTCCTGTTTAGTGAAACCTGTTAATGACACACAGCAGATCAGTAATGTATGCAGCTCCCCTCATAGCTCAAGTGTGACCTGTTCTGTTCTGCTTTAACAGCAAGACGTTCAGCGTTTCTCTGACAATGACAAGCTGTACCTGTACCTCCAGCTGCCCTCTGGACCCAGCTCTGGAGACAAGAGGTCAGCGCTGCTGCTGTTTGACAAAGAAATGTTTTAATCACATGTAATTTGACAGGAATACAGAAGTGTGTTTGCCACTGAACTTAGCTGTGTGTGTGTGTGTGTGTGTGTGTGTGTGTGTGTGTGTGTGTGTGTGTGTTTGTGTGTGTAGTGGTGGTGACTCCAGCTCCTTCAACACTGCCGACCAGCTTCACACCTGTAATTGGATCCGCAGTCACCTGGAAGAACACTCAGACACCTGCCTGCCCAAACAGGACGTCTATGAGACATACAAGTGAGAAAACCCACACAGACACACAACTTACGTTTTCTAAAGTTGTTGTCGGGTCATGTGATCTCTCATGACTCTGTGTCCTCCAGGAGATACTGCGAGAACCTGCAGCATCGTCCTCTGAGCGCCGCCAACTTCGGGAAGATCATCAGAGACATTTTCCCCAACATCAAAGCCCGGCGGCTTGGAGGCAGAGGACAGTCCAAATATCCTTTGACCCGGACACACCCGACTGACACTTTAGATTTTGGTTCTTTCTTTTCTGAGTGATTTGAGTTTTGTTGATTTTTCTTCACAAAAACTGAAGAAACTTTGTTTTTTTGTCCTCCTTTTCAAATCTTCTAAGCATTTTGAAGCTGCAGGAGTTGCCCTCGTTGTATTACACATGGTTACAGGTGTGTTTAAGGCTAAATGTAAAAGGTACTTTGTACCTGTTCTCACACAGCGTCCATGTGAAAGATGATACAGGCTGGTTTCACTGATCAGGAGCTGCAGTGTGTGATTCTGCAGGTGGTTGATTAAGACTTGACTCTTGCTGTGATGATGTAGTTTGATACCGAGGCCTGGTGCTCACAGGCTGCACAGGTCAGTCTCTGTCAATGCTGCTGGTTGAATTCCCTAACCTGCCCGGCTGATACGTACTGTTACAGCGGCATCAGGAGGAAGACAGTCCTCAACATGCCTCTGTTGCCCAACCTGGACCTGAAGAATGACCCGGTACTCACACACACATTCACAGATTCACACATTCACACACACATGCCACAATTGCAGTCTGAGTAGAAGCTTCTTGTTTTGTCCGTGGTTCCTGGGTGTGATATGTTTTGTTATGTATGATATGTTGTTTGAAGGAGTGTGTCTTTTTATTTATTTTAATTCCATTTGTGGTTTAAATGTGAAATAAAAACGTAATGCAAAAATTCTAACGGAAATCAGACCCTTAATGTCCATGAACATCCTCTGGAGTTGTTGTAGAAGTTTCAGCTGAGTCCTGCTGACATTCCCTCCTCTTCATCCTCGTCGTCCTCAGGCGGAGCTGACCGAGCTGGTCCAGACCTACAAACAGGAAGTGACAGAGGCGGCGTGCGAGCTGATCTGTGATTGGGCACAGAAGATCCTGAAGCGTTCCTTCGACACGGTGGTGGAGATCGCTCGTTACCTGATCCAGGAGCATATTGTCAACCCTCGCTGCAGCCAGGCCGAGCTGGTCACCTCCGCAGCACTCGCAGGTCTGACGCACACAAACTGTCTTGATTGATGAAACAAAATTGTGTTGCGTTCACATCTGCTACGACATCAAATACTTCTGAAGAGTATTAGATGTACAAGCTGCGTGGTTTTTAGCTCAAAACCTGCAACTAAGACAATCTAACATGGATGTGGAGAAACGGATCATGGGTTTCTTCCATATTTAACCTCCTAGGACCTGGCGTCCACATATGTGGACCTCACATTTTGGGTTCTCTAGCCCACAATACTAACTTTTTCTCAACAAGGGCCTGGTGACCACATATGAGGATATTATACTGCCACTCAGTAATCGAAATTTAAAACTAATGTCCTCGTATGTGGACATCATTTTTCTCAGGTCCCAATCAGCCTATATAGCAAAGAATAGAGCTCGGGTCTTAGGAGGTTAAGGTCTCAAATGCAGCGACCGAGGTTGTTAGTCCTGTCTGATGTCACATTATGTCCCTCTGTGGTCCATGACAGTGACACGGACCATCTGCTGCTGTTTGTCAAGAGATGATTGACTCATGTTTGTGTCTGTCTGTGTAGGAGGTCCAGCCAAACCCCACAAGGTCATCAAGAAGACGCCGGTCATCTCTAAAGCTGAGGGTGATGGAGCTGCAGATCAGAAGGTGCTCACTCGTGTTTGTGTTCAGTCACTGACCACAGTCTGTCTGTCTGTCTCTGGTGCTCACTGCTTCCTGTCTGTCTGCAGAAGGAGCTCGGAGACTCGTCCACCTTGTCTTCACTGAAGCCGTCATCTGGAGACAAATCATCAGCAGCCAAACCCTCCGCCCTGGACACTCCTCCTCCCTCTTCCTCCTCTTCCTCACTGCGCCCTGCGGTAAGTCAACACCTCGGCATGTCTGCACCTGTGTCCACCTCCAACACCGTTTATTTCTTGTACCAATTGAAGTCACTTTGTTTAGTTTTTTTCCACAGTTATCAATAAACATATCAATAAGTGATATAAAAACTGATTGTTGATGTGGTGCAGGTGGAGGCCTTCATGAAGCAGTTACCCAGAATCCTCCCTCGGAGCTCCATCCCTGATAAGACCCAGCTCTCGGTCCGCTCCTCTCCGCCCTCGCTGGCACCCAAAGACGCCTCAGGTGTCGGGGGGGCATCTGGACCTGGAGGTCCGGCTGCAGCCGCTGCCGCTAGCGGGGGTGGGGTGAAGGTCATTGCCATGGCGACGCTGCCCCAGCAGCAGGGCGGGCCAGTCCCATTGATGATCCTGCCTCAGAGCTGCCTGTCCTACGAGAGGGAGAAAGTGGTGCCACCTCCACCACCACCTCCTCCTCCTCAGCAGCATCACGCCCCAGCAGCCCCCACCTCTGTGGTCCAGAAGGTACGAGGGAATGCCAACAAGCGCCCCCTGGAGGTGGTGACATCAGGTGGTGCATCAGGTGTGTCCAGTGGCTCAGCTGCCAATGCTCCTCCGGTGAAACGAAAACGTGGACGACCGAGAAAACCTAGGCCGGAGGACGCCTTGCCTGCTCCTCCACCTCCTGCTGCTGCTGCTCTTCCTCCTCCGCCCCCACCTCCTGCACCTCCTTCACACCCTCCCATCATCACCTCGCTGACCGGCGGTGTCATCCAGAAAGCCTCTTCCTCCGCGTCCTCTTCCTCGCAGCCAGTACTGGAGCTGGTAATTCAGGACCAGTCTGGGCTGGTTCTGAGTCAGCTGCCGGCGGTGTCAGAGCACCGCGGGGTGGTGGTGCAGTGTCAGACGAGCGGGGCAGCAGAACCAGACCGCCACAGCCGGCCGCTGCTGCTGCTCCAGAGTCCAGGGAACCCCAGCTGGGAGCTGGCTGCGTCAGGTCGGACCCCAAAGGTGGAGGTGATCCAGAAAGCTCCGAGACCGAGCAATAACAACAGCAGCACCACCCCTCCACCTGCAGCACACCTCCACCCTCCTCCTCCTCCTGTTCCCCTGCCCACAGTGCATGAGGAGCGGGGGGAGGTGGAGATTACGCTGACGCCAATGGAGCTGTACATCAACCCACTGATGCCTCCTTCCACCTCCATCTCTTCCTCTTCTTCTGCTGCTCCTGCCCCCTCCTCCTCCACCTCCTCCACCACAGTGGTGATGAGTGAGGAGGAGGATGGGGGAGAGGGCAGCAGCACCTCCTCAAAGAGAGAGGGACACTAGCTCTCATCACTCTTCTTCCTCCTTTGTCTTTTTTATCAGCCCTCCACCCTCACTCAGCTTTTACCTCACCTGCAACACAGCCCCGCCCCCTTACCTCTCCTCTTCCTAATTGGTGGAAATCCCAGATTGGTGACAGCAGAGAGCCAATCAAGGAGGATAAATGAAGCCAAAACCTCGACACGCTGTCCTTCCACTGACTCCCATTGCACTTGTAAACAGACTGGATGCTGTTAGAAACCTGTGATACTTTAACTGCATGTCTGTCTGTCTGTCTGTCTGTCTGTCTGTCTGTCAACTGTGGCTGAAACCAGGACAACCACTGCTCAGGTGGAAGAGCCTGAAATCATACCTTCCTCTTTTACCTGGCTTTCTTTCTTCCTTGCCTCCTTACCTCCGCATTCTCCTCCCATTCTCTGTGCTGGGGTTTGGTCGTCTGCTTCCACTGCTTCAGATCGATCGATTTGTAGAAAAAAAAAAGGACATATAAAAGAAAAGATGTAAAGGAAGGAGGAAAGGTGAAAGATAAGAGTAAGAGGGGAAGGAGGTGTGTAGACGGAGTTCAGCCTGAAGTCGATAGATACAGTAGGTACTACGGGTCAGAGCCTTGAGAAGGTTCTTTGTGCTAAATATGAAAGAAATGACCTCTTTAACAGAGCTTGTCCTCGGTTCACCTTCAGTCCAGCTCATAGAAATACTGGAGGAAAAAGATTTGAGGATGTGAAGCAGCTGCTGAAGAGTGACTTTTTGACTGAATGTGAATCGAAGCTCAGCTCTGCTCTCCTTTTTAAAGAGCTCCTCTGTTTTAAACAGCTTGGGTTAGTTGTGTTGTTATTAGTGTTGGTTTAGTAGATCTCTCTCTCTCTCTCTATCTCTCTCTGTCTCTCTGTCTCTCTCTCTCTCTCTCTCTCTATCTCTCTCTGTCTCTCTGTCTGTCTCTCTCTCTCTCTCTCTCTCTCTCTCTCTCTCTCTCTCTCTGTGTGTCTCATAATTACCCAACACCCAAAAATGGTGTAAAATGAGCCATTACATATGAAATTAGGGATAGTTTTTAATAATTTATTATTTCACGTTATTTATCAGAAGCACCTGCAGGTCAACAATGGTATCACATCATTTGGTCTTAAATTAATTTCATAAAATTTAAATGACTTTAATGAGAAGATTTTATTTTAATAAATTAAAAAAGGCACAAAAACACCTCATGTCGGTGACGGGTCTGTGGCGGGCGGTGGCCACTTTTGTTGTAGAGTTGAAGGCTTTCCGTTTCGTGCCTGTGATCGTCAGGGTTGGGTTTTATTTAAATTAGCTGTAACGAGTTGATTCATTGTTTAAGTCATTTTCAAGCATCAGTTCCTAATATTTAAAGGATCCAGGTCCAGACGCACAAATTATATAATGGTTTAAGTCGAACAAAACTAGACATTTAATGACTTTTTAAAAATAGTTTTCTGATGTTTAATAGACCAAACGGTTATTAAAGAGATAATGAGCAGATCAATTGACAGTGGTTTTGAATCTTTCACTGATTTAAATGACAAGTATCACAAGCAGCAGATGATACTAACTGTAGGCCAAGGAAGATTCAGCGGCTTTGTCTCATTCTCTGTGAGAGTTAGATGTTCAGACTGATACCACTTTACGTCTGTACAGCTGGTTAGCTTAGTTTAGCATATTGCCCAGCTGGTCACAAAATCCACCTCCCAGCTCCTCTAAAGTTCACTGATGAACCTGTTGTATTTTATTTGTTTGTTTGAAATAGTCCCACACACTAGTGCTGCAACCAATGATCACTTTCAGTATCAATTTATCTGCTCATTCATCGATTTTCAAAATATTTGCAGATTAATGATTGACTCATCATTGTAGCTTTACACACATCTCCTGTAAAACAACTTTTGACATTTCAGTTTCCATGTGCATTAAACAAACATTTAAATATATGTTGTCCGTCAGTGCTGGAGAATATAACTGTCGCACATGACCTTCATGTAAAGAAAGCTGGAGTTTTCAAGTGTTAAATTTGGTCTAAGTTCAATTGATTTACTGTAAATCTAGAAAACAAGATAATACATTTTGACAGGAAGTTCTAAAGAGTGTACTAGAGAAAGTACTAAAGAGGTACTGAGATGTGATACCCAGCCCTTACGACCACAGCGGGACTCGACAGTGTTTTTTCGTTTGAAGTCTAATCACTCTTTTACCCTGAGAGTGAGACGCCAAACATGTAAGACTGATGTTAGCACTTAATTTGCCACAAAATGCCCCCCACGTCTTCATTCACCCCCCAGCTGAGCGCGCTGGGATAAACAGTTTGGTGTAATGTGCTCGTCTCGTTGCAGCCTCCGTAAACGGAAACAGAAGTTTGAAATTTGTCCTTTCCTGTTGAAGACAAAGGCTTCAGCTCAGGCACAGAGAGCAAAGCACAAAGTTAGTTGCCACGTGTTCACAATGGGCTTCTGTAGCACTCAAGTTTTAGCCTACATAATTAGCCTGCTTAGCTATTGTTGTACGTTGCCATGCGCCCTTTGCACTAACTTCCTGATCACTGTCTGGATCAGCAATGTGACATGACCATTCAGAGGTCCTGCTGTTCTTTCTGGTTCCTGTCATTGACACGAGCTGTGAAACAACAGAAAATCCCATTTGACTGTAAAATGTAAGAAAATGGTGACATCTTCACAGTCCAAAACAACAATATCACGTAATTCTCACCATTGAAAAGTTGATATTTGGTCATTTTTGGTATTTTTGCTGCAAAATGAACTAAAACAGTCTATTATCCAAATAATTTTCTGTCAGTCGACTGATCATTTTAGCTCTGGACGAACTACCATTAATTTAAGTAGAATTTAAGAAGAAGCAAGAATATTAACATCTTGTGACGACCAGGAACATGTTGGAAATTGTTTCATGTTCAAACTTAAAACTATGTCATATTGCTGATGTTTGTTCTTCGCCTCTGCCAAACTGCCTCTCACTCTGCGTGGGGGCATCTTCTTCATTGTTGGTGCTACAAACCGCAGGCCTTGGTGTTGCCGTCTGTCCTTGCAGTTTTCCATTCTGTCATCAAATTTTTACAAAAAAACCCTTTTTGTCGAGGTATGAATACAGCTGTGTGTGTGTCCTTGTTTCCCTCTCCGTCCTGTGACAACGAGAGCTTCAGGTCAGTTAAAGGGACGCCGAAAACTTTTGACTGTTAAAATCATACTTGTTGCATGATGGGAAAGTGAGTTTCAACACTTGTCCTTTGCCATGAAGTGAGTGTAGTCTAGCTTAGATGCTTGCTACTACAGCACTCCCAATAATTTATAATTAACAGGAGCACTGATGATGGTAATATGTAATTTTCTATCACTAAAGTGAAGTGCCAGTATGTAAACTTTTTTCCACAAGGTGGAGAAATGCCTCGACTAAAATGTCTCGGTCTCCCTTTAGGTGAGCCCCAGCCCTTTTCAGACAGAACTGAAACAAATGAAAAGTTGCACTGTTAAAAAGTTAAAACAAGAAAGTCCTTGTATGTTATGAATTTATTGTTATATGCATTGAGAAAATACATTGAGTATTTATGAGTGATGTAATGTTCTGCTTTATGCTTGCACTCAGCTAGAGACCGACCACGCAGTGTCGGCTTTATTTTTTATTGCAAGAATTTGGTCAAAATAATGCTTCTCTTTTAAACTGTTCAGTAGAGAGTTTAGTAGAATAAAGAGGGAAATACATTCTGTTATATTAAAGTTGCAGTAAATGGAGAGCAAAACCAGACAGATGGTTTAAAGCAACATTTCACTTGATCAGTGATGTTGCTTGAATTGAACTTAATTGTATGACATGTATTCTGATGACAAAATCTGACTCATGACTTCACTTGGACCTGATATCCTCCAAAAAAAAACCCCAAAGATTTAAATGTAGGTGTGCAACCAGTCAATGACATTGAATATCACATTGCACAAGCAGGATCGAAAGGTGTAATTGTCAGATCTGCAGGCAAATAACAGGATGTTTAGGACTTGACACACAAGGATTAGGACTTGGAGTTTACTTGGGGTCTTGACTTTCAACAACTTAATGGTCTTTACTCTGGACTAAACTAATATCTAGTTCATGTTGACTTGGGAAGACTCGAGATTTGTTGTTGTTGTTGACTTGGGAATTGACTTGTACTGTTGCTCTTTAGTTGGGATTTGTTGGTTGTGACTTGGGACGTTGGAAGGGACTTGTTCTTAACTTCTTGGATAATATGACAAGAACTGTGTTTGAACTTGACTTAGGACTTGGTCTTGATTTAGTACTTGTTTTTGACTTTGGGCTTGTTAGTTTTGACTTTGGGCTTGTTGGTTTTGGCTCAGGACTTTACTCGGAACTGTTCTTGACTTGGGACTTGTTGGTCTTGATTTACTACTGTTGACTTGGTACTTGTTAGTGTTGACTTGGGACTCGTAGGTCTTGACCTGGGACTTGTTGATCTACACTTGTTGATGTGTGATTGTCAGTTTCAGAAAGAACATCCAATTATAACTTCCTTTAAAAGATTCTGAGGCCTTGATTCGTCTTCAATTCTGTAGTGTCCAATAAATGAGCGCAACTCATTGGACAAAGTTACCTGTTGGGCTGTTCAACAAGTTGCTGTCATTAGCTGGAGATCTAATTTTACTGTCTTCACTTAATGACTGGGTTCATAATTTCAAACTGTCAAACTGATTTCGTAAAGCCCCATCAGAGGTCTGCAATTTCATTCAACTGAAGTATAAGACTAACAATATTTATCCAGAAAGCAGATCAGATGTATCCCAGAGCCAGCATCAGTGAAATGTTGCTTTGAACGTCTTGTTGGGAATCTGCTGTCAATGTTCGGAGTGACACCTGAGGTGACACACCAGCTGTGTTCCCTCTGCAGGACCTACTGGGCTAAACTTGGCAAACTGGACATATGAAATAAGTTTTGTCAGGAGCTCAAGAAAGGGTTCAGCGCAAGTCAGTGATGGAGGATGTCTCAGTTTGGAACAGTTTGGACCACTAACAGCCAGCTGGACATGCAGTGTTTCCTGTGGACACTGGTTGAATGTTTGAAAATGGACTTGAAGTCCAGCAGCTCCGTGGAAATCTGCATCTAAAAGCAGTTCAAAAATTAGTTCAGCTTAGGTCAAATGGGATGAAACCCTGGTTTTGCCCACTTTGGTTCTTTAACTGGGTGAACTAGGCTACTGAACATATACAGTTTCCTTTAATAATTGTAAATGTTTGGAAGGAGCATGAAAAATGAGCAGCACTGTGGAATTTAAGACCTAACAGAAATCAGAGAAATGGCTCAGGGAAAGTCAGAGATAGGACTTTGGTCACCTAACTGGCCTGACTGGGGAAAACTGCATCAGCTGCAATGTAAAAGTCAAGTTCAAGTTTGAGAAATGGCTTAGAGGAAGTCCATGAGAACAATAAGCCCAAGTTTGGCTCTTTGGACCTGTGTCTGAAAGACTGGCATCACTCTGGAAGTCACTTTCCGGAGTGGCTGTGGCTGTCAGGATCTTAAAGGAGTTGAGAAATATTTCACAACAAGTCAGTGAAGACAAGAAAACTTAATTTTTGCTCAGTTTGGCCCTGCACTGGGAACGTCGGTTTGAAGGTGGTGGTGCTTGTTGGAATCTTTCACTGTGGAGCCATGTCGCTCAAAAAGAAAACAAGAAAACAAAAACAGACACGGGTCAGATAATCAAAGATAAAAGGATCGGGATTCGGGTAGCAGTGCATTGACCTTAGAGGATCGGACTCAAAGACGCAACGTCCTCTGATGTCACTTCCTGTACTGGATCTGTTTGTGATACATCATTTTTAACTTCACATTTTTGCTAAATTAATTTTGTAGTCACTTCGTCTGATCTCATGTCATTATTATTTCACAAATGTTCCAACATTCACCAGGTTTTATTGATGTTAAAATGACGCACAGAGAGACATTAAGTGTTGTCCATTCACTTTTGATTCAACCAGCACGAAACCAGACTCATCAAAGATTTTTTTAATGGAACAGTTTAGTGAAGATGTTTTTATTCCCTAAAAACGGGTTCTCTCAGCCTGAAAACCTCATGCAGGTTCACAGGAAGAAGACAATTCTCAACACGTGGATCAAGTGATCTCTAAAGTTACAAAGTCAAAGGGAACTAGATTTGTTGTTTTATATCTTTAAGACACATCAACTCACCTTGGAGTCTCAGGGATAGCTTCACAGTTTTTCAAGTCGGTCTTGGACAGATCCCATCCAAATGTGTTTTCAAAGTGGTGGAGGACAAAATCTACAGTCCTGGTTCTGTGAACAGATTTATTCAAAGGTTTAAGCAGAGTTTATCTGAGGCTTCAGCAGTCTGAGTTTGAGACAAATCACATAGATAGCTTCCAAAGTTGCAACCTTTTTAGTATAAAATTCCCTCTTTTTGTTTCCCTGTTGAGTTCTAAGGGAAGGAAGATAGATAACCACTTGATTTGACTAATTAGCTAACGTGAAGCCTAAAATTAGCTCCAGAAAAAGACTTGAATTCACATTTAACAGAAAGACTGTGGATTTTGTCCCCCGTCACTTACACTAATGTATAAGTTGTAATGTTCATTTGACACCTGACTCTTGTTTTAGGACAGACTTGAAAAATAGTTACCTCGTCCTTTAATATCTTCTGGGTCATCATCCTCCGAGTGTCGTTAAAGTCACCTAGTCATGTGAGAGTTAATCAGTTAGTCAGAATCCAATTAATCAGGTTGTGCTTTCAAACCAGTTCACAACTTCATTAATTGGACGTTACACGAATGACTCGGCAGTGACATCAACGTGTGAATGACCCAGGAGAGGTGAAAGCAGTGTCTTCAAAAAATAAAACAAGAAATTCAGTTTACTGTTTTTTATCAAAACTAAATGTGAAAGGGAAGTAAAACTAAATTAAATTCACTTTAAATTTACTTTATTATTATTTTTATTCTCACTGCAACAAAAAAAATATAAACGTGACGCAGATGAAGTCTGATGAGTGGACTGAAGGTGAGTCAGCAGTTTTAGTGACAAGATGACGAGACGTTTGTACGATGAGCTGATCCTGGTCAAACACTGCAGTTAATGTGGTGATGGTGGTGGTGAACTCCCAGTCTAAGCTGGAAGTGGTCCTGTTTTCTGTCACAGACCCAGTCAGAGTTTTATAATTGAATTCACTGGAGCAGTTTTTTCTTCTTCAGCTCATGTTTTTGAGTCGACAATAAAGGGAACTGTTTTTTTTCTCTTTCCCTGAGCATTCCAGGCGCTGCTACCTCGCAGGCTCAGGAACTCTGGGTAGTGTAGTACAGTCCTCCAGACCAGTTTGGGGGTTATGGTCCAGTTTTGTGTCCACAGACTCATCAGTGAACCTGAGTGGGACTCTGACATCAAACAGCAGCACTTGGAGCTTCATGCTGTGATTTTCTGTTCACTCTGAGACTATTTCAATCAACTTGTTTTGCTGTCAGTGTTGTTATTAATCCAGTAAGAGTTTTCTTTTTGTTAATTTATCTGTTTTGTTTCCTGTTGCCGTCTGTTGTTGCTCTTTCATACAGTTGTACAACTTGTTGATGTGCAGATTTTATTATTATTATTCTTACTGTCGCTGTTGAGACTTTTTAAATCTATGTTTGCTTTGTGGGAGACGCAGCGGCTTCCTGCATGGTTTTCCTGTGACTGTCTGTTTTTGTATATTATTCACTTTAACAGTTTGGAGAAATGTTAGTTTTTCTTCCCCTGTAACCTGCTGCCTGCTGGCTTTTTTTTTCTTTTCTTTTTTTTCTTTTTTGCACTTCACTCCTGAAATTCTTCATTGAAGTGGGAGGACGACATCGGTCCAACCGTGAAAAGAAAATGAACCGTCCCTCCTCTGCCCTTTGGTTTGGATACCAAATCAGTGAAATGCACCTTTACTTTACCTATGTGAGTTTGTTTTGTTTGTTTGTGTGTTTCTGCTGTTTGTTGTGACAGAGGACAGACTCAGAACATTAATGTGAATCTATTTTCCTACGCTGACTGACTGGAATAAAGGATGTGACGTTCACTGGCAGAAAACACTGATTCTGCTTCTGCCTCTATTCCTTTTTCTTTCCTCTTTCCTTCCCCACTTTTCTGTTTTGCTTGCCTCTCATTTCACTTCCTTTCCTTTTGCATTCTTTCCTTTCCTCTTTTTGTTTCACATCCTTTTTTTCTTTTCCTTATTATTTGTTTCTTTGTCCTCATTTGCTCCCTCTTATTAATTTTTTTTGTGTGTGTCCTTTACTTCTTTTTCTTTGTCTTACTCTTTCCTTTCCTTTCTTCTCCTCTGTTGTTCCCTCTGTCGGTCACCAGGAGGCTCTGTACTCTAACATTTGGAGCTTTTCTTCTTCATTTCCTGCTTCAGGTTGAATTTTGTGTTTCTAAAAATGAAAATATCAGAAAACCTATTTTGTTGAGCTGCAGGAAGGGTTTACACATGAGACAGTTTAAATAAAACGATTAAAATGAAACAAATGTGACAGAACATGAGTTTGAACGGAAATTTAAAAGCTATATCCATAATATACCTTATGATAAATAAGGCCGCAAATATTAATCATATTTAGGTAGGGCATAATAAATAAGATAGACAAAAATATATGAAAATATATGCAGTAAAACAGTCATATACAAAAATGCCTTAGGCCATACACATGCATAACGACAGTGTATGTACAAAACATAATATAAATATAGGTATAAGTAATAATAAATATACACATCTACATCAGATTACATTCAGGAGTTTGTCTTCTCTGAACCACTGTCAGATGGGAGAACATGGGTCAGCCCCAGTTAATGCTGTCATCAAAGAAATTTGGAGATAAATACTAACATAATCTGAAATTCATGAACATTTTTTTTTTCATTTTTCAAGATTCAACTTTTCACTCAATTTGTTAAATCTGATATTATTTTAATTTGTAATGAAAAGATTTTTTTCTACATTCAGAACAAATGTAAAATAGAATAAGATGAGCGGTCTGAGACTTTTGGACCTCGATACACACAATATTACAATGACACATTAAAATCTAACATGTATCATGATATGGAAAGAAGTAATATGATTAGTGTATCATATAGTTTATATATAATGACATATAGTCAAATAATATGTTATGAAATGTGTTACCACTAACAACAACAATAATTAATAATGACAATAAAAATGATAATACTATAGAAGAAAGGAGAGAATCAATCAGTGTCATAAAAAACAGAGAAGAAAATATAATAAAACAAAACCTGATGAAGTAATTAATCCATTTAAAGGTAAATATGACAGAATCCAGATGAACCAGCGACAGTCGTCACTGAAAATGGTTTATTTCAGGAAACGTGGGGGCTGAATATTTTGTTCCAAACGGAAACAGAACCAAAACCAGCAGCTCTGTCAGGATAACCGGAACTGGTGCAATTCTGTCTTCAAAATAAAATCTAAAAGAATTTGAATTGCAATGGTCTGATGCTTTACTGTAAAATACGCTGTGCAGGTTACATGTAGGTTATACATCTGAACTGACTCTCTGAACTCTGATAACTGATAATTAACTTTGCTAATAATGATACTCATTACATGAAAAGGAACTGAATATTTTTCACCTTTCGTCAGTAACAAAATAAACAAGATTTTTTTGATTCAATAATAACACAAACATTTACATTGGTGAGGTTAAGCAATTATTCTCCAAATATCGTTTTCAAGGGGACCTGTATATATTTATGTCTATCATTACATGGTTGTTTTAATTAAACTTTAAGTAAATAGCAAACAGAACATCCACAAAGAGAGGAACAGCTTTGGGACTGGAACTTTTAATTGTTTTCATTATTGAAAAATCTGAAGATTAATTTTATAATACATCTTTTTTCTGTGAAATTATATAAAAGTGAAATAATGACACCTTCAGAATATTTGTTCTATATGATCAATTGTCCAAAATCCAAAGATATTTAATACATTGTAATATAAATCAAAATCAATCACCAGAGAAGCTGCAGGCAGTGAATGTTTGCTGCTAGTCCTGTAAATCAATTTATGAATTAAATAATGTAAAATAAAGATGAAATTAATAAACTATTTCTGTGACTTGCTTTCAGTGTATTCATGTAGATGAGGAACGATTTCAATGAAAAACATCAGTTTAGTTGGAGAAACCTGCAGTCTAAAGAAACAACTGTTCTGAAATCCCTCTGTGCTTTTTCTTTGGAAAGATTAGCGGAAGTGTGGGACGGCTCGGACTGCGGCTGTCTTGACGGATGTTGCGTCACTGCTGCTTTAAAGCAACCAGCCTCGAGCCGATCCGAGCAGAGCAAGGCCACAAACCGCAGACCAGATGGACCACCTCAGAAACTGAAAACCAGGACTGAAAACCGGAATAAAACCTGGATTAAAGACCTGGATTCAACACGGAAACTCCCGGGACGAAAACCGGAGTAAACCCCGAGCCTCGGAGCATTTAAACCGGAGTGAGGACGCTTCAGTAACCGGGTAGGTGCCCCTATCATCCGGCTGGTTTTCCTCCATCTACTTCTCCTTTTTTCGCTGTTTCAGTTTGTTGTGACCCGGTTTAGCAGCCGTTCGCCGCATCTGTTGTTCCGGTGTTCCGGTGGTGAATCCCGGGGCTGTGGGCCTGCGGCAGCCCGGCTCTGCTCCTCCTTCCCCCGGTTTGTTTTCATCAGGAGGGAGCGGCTCTGCTCCCCCTGCCGCTGCCTTTGATACCTCCGTAACATCTTTATAACATCTTCATTACGTCTTTATAACGTTTTAGTTACGTCTCTGTGACACACCCGCTCACACCGTGGTTTCACCGTCAGTTTCCCCTTAATTCAACTGTTTTATCCTCCTTCCTTGTGGTCTGTCATGGACGGATCATGGGAAAATGGTCCTCTGGGCACAGAGAGGCAAAAGGCCCCCAACCCCTCCTCTGCAGGACCCCAGACTGCAAATGATGCCAGCGGTTTCTGTCTCCCTGTGGTCATTTTTGTCCCTTGTCCCTTCTTCCTCAGTGTCTTTTTAGTTAAGGTTTTTCACTGCAGTCCTGGATTGATTTTGAATGGAGGACAGCTGGACTTCTTCAGTTCTTGAAGTCTCTTGGATGTGAAACATTGAAGGTGTTTCATCTCTCATCCAAGTCCACTTGCCTTTGATTCAACCAGGACCTGGACCACTGAGAGTCCTCAGACAGTTCTGTGTCGTCGCCTCTTTTCGGTTGTTTTTTGTCTTGTTTTGGTCATGTTGTCGCTTTTGCAGTTGTTCCTCATCTGCTGATCACATGACTAAAATCAGAATTCACTTTTTGTCTATCTAGTAATTTATTAGTGGACTAATTGTTGCCGCTCTAAAGGTCTCATTATGTTCTCAGGCTAAATCCACACTACTACATCACAGTTTTAAAATGAATCTCTTATACTACATGTACTCCTGCCGTCCACACTGCAGCGGAGTTCAGAGGACCAGTCTGAACCAGGTCTGTGTCACCTCTACTTGAAATACTTTGCACAGACAGAATCAAGAGACTCGGAGCTTTCACACAGGGTAGAATTAGTCCAGGTTGTGTGAAGATTGAGTCCATTACAGACCAGCACACACCTGAAGTCTACCAAGGCCAAAGAGTACCACAGGGGAAACGGGTTCAATAGTGAATTTCTGCTGAAGCATGAATCTGTTGATCAGTATCACAATAGTTTTTGATTATTTTTCTGTCGATCGACTGATAGAAACAAAAGCTTGACCAGATCCACATGTAAATATTAAAGTTGTAACTCAGTGTAGATTGATTTAGTCTGAAACAACCTCCAGAGATTTAATGACAGGACAAAGTTTAACACAGAGACTGAAACAGACAACGTCACAACTTCAACTGTTTACAACAGTGTAGAGATAATGTTGTGGTGGTTATTACAGTGTGAATAGAGTTTACAGTGTGTGTGTGTGTGTGTGTGTGTGTGTGTGTGTGTGTGTGTGTTGTTATAAGCTTCACACTTTGCCCTGAACTGCACACGTCACTCTCTCGAGTCTGGATTCACTGTTGCTGTTTTCACATCAGCTGCAGCGATTAGTGACTTAATTGATTAGTTGATTAACAGAAAATAATCGGCACATATTTTAGATAATTACATGTGAGGATTTGCTGCTTTTTTCAGTTTTTTATCTGATTTTTTCCTTGTCACAGAAAACTTTTACTTTTCTGACATTTTATAGACTGAAGATTAATCAAGAAAACAATCAGCTGATTAAATGATAATGAGGATAATGTTTGAATATTATTAACATTTAGAAAAACTTTTCATAGTAACTCAAAGGAAGAATTGGTTCTTTTGAATAAACCAATTTTAGGCAGAGAAAGTGTCAAATCAGTCTGTTCCTCCACTGTCACTACATTACCCACAATTCATTGCCAGTGCACCAGCTACAGTCGCCATATGGACAGAGTTTAGTTGTATCTTATTTCCAGCATTTCTCTCTGATACTCGTGTCAGTGCTCAGTGGAGGATTTTATACAAAGGTCTGTTTGAAAAAGTCAGACTTTAAGACTATTTTAATGTCTTGAGACGACCGAATAAAGTTAAAACATGATGATGTAGGTGATGAAGACACAGACGTCGGGTTTAATCTGACCAGGAGCAGAGTCTCATCTTTCTGGAAACTTTCTATCAGACCTGAAACGTGAACCTTAGGGTGTCAGTAACAAAAACAGAGCGGACTTCAGGCCTCGCTGTGATTATTAAAAACCCACAGTCAGTCATGAGTCTCATAACACTGACTGTGTGTGTGTGTGTGTGTGTGTGTGTGTGTGTGTGTGTGTGTGTGTGTGTGTGTGTGTGTGTGTGTGTGTGTGTGTGTGTGTGTGTGTGTGTGTGTGTTTATCTTTGTGAGGACCAGTTTGAGTTATAGACCTTACTGAGTGAGGACATGTCTGTTTGAGGGTTCAGTCCTGGTTTTAGGGTTCAGGTTAGAGTCTGGTTTAGGTCAGGGTTAGGGGGCGAGGGAACGCATTATGTCAATTGGTACCCTCAAAGATTCAAAGATAGCTGTGTGCACGTGTGTGTGTTATCTGGGCTCTGGTTCAAACGACAGTCGAGCCAAGCGTGATATCCTCATCACCATCATCTTCATCATCCCCCACACTGACTCATCACACACACACTGTAGTTGTGAGGATTCTCATTGACATACTGCACTACCTGAATCTAACTAACCCCAACAGGAGCCTAACACACACACACACACACACACACACACACACACACACACACACACACACACACACACACAACACACACACACACACACACACACACACACACACACACACACACACACACACACACACACAGGTAGGAGGTTCTCTGAGTATTTAAAGGTTCACTCCAGACCAGGGACCCTCTGCTCATCAGTCTGTTTTCTCTCCTCTGTGTCTATTGATCACCAGTGACGACAGGTCGAGCAAGTCAGAGGTCAAACAGTGACGTGGCGTCACACTGAACTCAACCTCCACACGTTCAGACTACTTCACACTCAAACTGCTGAATCTAAAAACGAGATCTAAAAAGATCTCCCATCAGGAAATCGTCTTTTTAACTTTCCTCAAACAGAAACATGTTTGAGATACTGACATGAAAAGAAGTTTTTCGAGAGCTGAAGAAAATTTTTTTGTAAAAAAACAACTATTTTCATCATCGTTGAATTGTTTCGATCACTTTTTAAGCAGAAACGCCAAATGTCTCTGGTTCCATGATTCACTGGTTTTCTTTGTTTAAACAACAGGAAACTGAATCTCTGGGTTTTGGACTGGAGGTCGGACAAAAGAGACGTTTGAAAACGTCACCTTGACTTTTGAGAAATGATGATGGATAAGTTTGATAATCAGTTAATCAATTAATCATTTGAAATGACACTCTAGTTCCACTTTCTCAGAAGTCGTGACATGATATTGAACAGAATCTGTGAAGGTTAGGAAAACAAAACAAAAAGTTTTCACTGTCTCTGACATTTTATAGACAAAAGGAGAAAATAATCATCAATATATATATATATATATATATATATATTCATATATGTATTGATAAGTGATAATAACCATTAGCTGCAACAATCAGTTTTTTTCTGCCCAAAGTGACATGTTATTTATTATTTTATTAGTCAGAATAAAATAACAGTTTTATTTATTTGGTATTTTTGCTTTAAAAAACAATTAATTGATTATCAAAAATAGTTGCTTATTAATTTATTTTCGATGGACTGATCGATTAATCAATTAGTCGACTAATTGTTGCAGTTTCAACACAAACATCAGTGCTGCCGCAAAGTGCATCATCATCAACACACACACACACACTCACACGCACACACACACACACAGTGACTGCTATAAAGACTGTTTGCAGAGGGTGTGTGTTTGTGTGTTTGTATGTTTGTATGTTTGTGTGTTTGTGTGTGTGTGTGTGTGTTTGTGTGTGTGTGTGTGTGTGTGTGTGTGTGTGTGTGTGTGTGCGTGTGTGCAGCTGACCTCCACCCACGGCTCGATGCTCCAGAAGCTTCACATCTGGAAACCATCTCTCGCACGCACGCACAAACTGACACACAGCTCTGCTGTGATGACATCATGCTCAGCTGTGTGTGATCAGTGTGTCCTCGTGATGATGTCATCAGGGGGATTTTGTTCAAGACTCGTTGGACCCCACTGTTCATGTTGGTGTCATTATAACCCAGGACTGAAATGATCAGCATTAATCAATCACTCTATTGATAACGACTGTGATCACTGACTCTTCAGTTCACCTCTGTAAACTGCATTAGAACTGTTCTCTGCTGCTGGATCTTACGGTTTCCTGTGTTTTGGACCAGGACGTAGCTTAGCGTAGCCAGGAGGCAGCTGCTGTTGTCTCTGTGTGGGTGCAGAGGCAGCATATTCAGTCGCTGCGGAGCCATCGTCACAGAAACCGAATCCTGTCTTTAAAGCATCGTCCCGGAGACGGAGTGTCAGGAGGTCTGACAGAAACCGGATCAGCGGCTGGTCGATGGAGCTAAGCAAAACCAAAATAGAAACCTCCTCCTTCTCCAAAAGCTGCACACACACAGAGAGGAGGATGATGGTGATGATGATGCACATCACCTGCGTCACACTGACAACACACACACACACACACACACACACACACACACACACACACACAAACACTCAGGGCTGTCATGGTTTCCTCTGAGGAATCCCTCAGAGCTGTCACTCCTCCACACTGTGCAGCCTCCTTCAACATGATGACAGGCCACTCTCCACTAAACCGTCACTTCCTGTAGTTCATACACCTGCATGTACCTGTCCCTTTGACCTCACAGTGTCTATGTCTCACCTCTCACCCCCCCCCCCCCCCCCCAACTCTCTCTCACCTGTGGGGAAACCTCTTAACTGCATTGCATCTCTGTCTGTTTAACATGTTTCAACCATAGACTCTGATACAAATGGATTTTTAAGATTGTTAAATATATTAAAAACAAAAATTTCAATATGAAAACAAACAGATGAATTCCTTGTTGAAAATGGTGAAAGATGTCAACAGGAAGTGTTGAGGAGGTCCGTGATCGGAGACGTCAGATTTTCAGCTGTGATCGCAGGCAGGAGGGCGTTATATAACACACACACACACAAACAGACACACACACACACACACACACACACACACACACACATACACATACACACAAACACACACACAGAGAGGCGTGGGCGTAAGACAAAGTCACATGAACATGTACACACAACATGGCTCAGCTCAGACACGCACAGACTGAACACTTGTGTATGTGTGGAGGATGAGCTGTTTCCTGACGGAGCCGCTGATCGCTGTGTCTGTCACGTCTTCACTGTCGATTTAATCCGCAGATTATTTTCTGGATTAACTGTTTCGTCTATAAAATAAAGGTGACGTCTTAAAACATCTGGTGGTGGTTTGCAGTTGAATGTTCGGAGGTTTTGATGAGGTCATGACCTCTGAGTCTGAGGTCGTGGTTCTCTCCCTGTGGGTCGGGAGCCAGTTGCTGCCTTAAGGACTTTAAGTGTCCTGGGGTCTTGTTCAGGTTCAGTGAGATCGACGGGCAGGCTGGTGCGGTGCCAGCAGTAATGGTGGTGATGCACGGGGGCGGCGTGGTGAAGAGGGAGCTGAAGGTAAAGCTTTTGATTTACCTGTCGAGCTACGTTCACCTGTGGTATTGACCTTTGAGCAGTGACTGAAAGAATGATATAGTGAACAGCGGGCGTGACGAGTTTGATCCGTAGGGCGGCTGCCCGGAGGTTTTCTAGGATCATCCGACTGGTAGGAGTTCCCGGGGTAGACCCAGAGCATGCTGGTGAGAGTATATATCTCATCTGGCCTGGGAACACCTCGGGATCATCCAGGAGGATCTGGGGGATGGTGCAGGGGGACGTTGCCGGGGAAACGCCTGGAGTATCTTGTTAATCTGTTACCGCAGTGACTGGCTCAGGTTCAGCAGCAGGAAATGGATGATTTTAAAAATAAATGTGCCCTCTCTGTCTCCTGTTTTTAGGTCCTGCTCTTCCAAAATGGCCGACGCCGAGGTCTCCCTGTCCCCGGCCTTGAGGCCGCTCCACCTTAGCCCCTCCCACTCTGCCCCGCCCCCTCCACCACCTTCCTCCTCCCCCACCACCTTCTCCTGCCCCTCTTCCCCCTCTAGTGCCTCCTCTTCTTCCTCTTCTTCCTCCTCTTCCTCCTGCTCTGAGAGCTCCTCCGACTGCCCCAACCACCATCACCACCATCATCATCATCACCATCACCATCATCCCCGCCCTCAGCTGCAACTGCCCCCGCCCTCCCACAGCGAGCAGCCATCCTCTCCCAGCGCCAGCCCCCGCAGCTCCAGCCCCAGCGGAAGCATCGGCAGCTCCGGCAGCCTCGGCAGCAGCAGTAGCGCCAGCGAGGGCATCGGCAGCAGCGGCATGTCGAGCGGCTGTGACCCGCGAGGGCCGAGTCCGCCGCTAGATGTCATCTCAGAGGACGCCATGGAGATGGACCTGGGAGTCGACCAAGGTAACCAGGAGAGAGCAGGGTCTCTGTGGTAGGAAGAAATAAACAGGTTTAGTTTGAAAGAATTAGAAGTTTAGTTTCTAGAATTAGGTTGGCGGCCCAGTAAGACTGCCGCCTGATGCGTGATTGGCAGGGCAATCAAACTCTATTCCCGCCCTTGCAAGTGTTGCCGCCACCGCAGTCTACGCTGTGCCATGTTACCAAGCTCCATGCGTCAGCCTGGCCGCCAGGAAGCTTCATGCCCAGTCTTTGCTTCAGTATCCTTAATCTACACAGGCCTCCTTAATCTCTGGGTTCGCAGAAGCGATTGAACTGCTCTTCAGTTTCTGTTGGCTCTACTGGCAGAGTACATCCACTCAGTCAAAGTTTAAGAAAGGTCAACTCAGATCTTCAAATGTGTCAGTGTTGGCAGGAGGTCAGGTAGGACTGTAGTGTAATGTGACTGTACTTTTTCTTTGACCTCTTACCTGGGACCAGTTTGTCTTTGGAAACCCTAACAAGAGCTGTTACCCCAGCTCCCAGGGTCACATGGTCAAAAACCCATCTGCCACGATGAGGTGACGATTCGCAGAGGGAAACCTTTTGCTAAAGCTGCTACAAATGTAGGGACCTTTGTTTTTAACAGGTCAGACCTTATCTTTCCACTTGTAAATGGGAAATATCTAAATGACTTTGAAGAGGCAGCTGCCATGAACTTGTGGCTCCATCATTAGAAAGGTTCTCAGAAAGGCAACAGCAGAGTAGTACAAGCTGTGGGGTGGTTGTTGGTCTTTTACAGACTGTCTGGTGACGATCGTTCTGACTCCTCTTGTTTTCTGCCTCCAGTGATCGACCCTGAAGTCGCTCTGAAGGCTTGTCAAGAAGTTCTTCTCAAGGTCAAGCTGCAGAACAGAGAAGTGCCTGAACAGCAGCAGCTTGACAACAAACAACAACAACAGGACGATCAACAACAACAACCCCAACACAACACAGACTCAACAGAGCGCACCAGTCCTCAGTGGCACATCAACCCAGACACCAGCTCCATCAAAGAGGAAGATGAGGAGGAGGAGGAGGAGGGTAGCTCTGAGAAAGAGGCACAAAAACAAGTCTGTACCTCCCAGCAAACCACACCTCCTTCTGCCCGGCCGGAGGCGTCATTCCTGCCATCAGCAGCAGCAGCAGCATCGTCATCTAAACAGTCGTGGCTGCTGCGCCTCTTTGAGTCCAAGCTGTTTGATGTTTCCATGGCGATCTCCTACCTGTACAAGTCCAAGGAGCCAGGCGTGCAGGCTTACATCGGGAACCGACTCTTCAGCTTCCCCGACAGCGAGGTGGACTTCTACCTGCCACAGCTGCTCAACATGTACGTGCACATGGACACGGAGGTGGGAGACGCCATCAGACCGTACCTGGTGAGTCCTCAGACACCTGAGGCTATGTATTTAAATCCTGTGAAGATAGGTCAGCTGAACATTGTATCTTTTCACCACTAATTAGTAGTGCACATAACTAAAAGAAGCTAACGTTCATAGCTACAATACATCTGTTTATTTTCTTTCCATCACACCTTTGAAGGTCACAGTTTGCCCAGAAACTAGGCCCCCAGTCTGGAGTCAGACCTGGGAGGTTAGCTGCTGGTGGTCTGGTCTTCATAGACAACATCAAGCCACCACGGTTCAGGTGGCAGACTTGAGGCACGCTGACCCTTGTTACAAAAAGTGGCACATGGGGAATATAATGTCACATCTCTGGACCAATCACATGACTCAGGAAGGGACGGCAGGACCTTGTCCATGCTGACCTTTTAGTCAGGGTAGTGGTGGATGTTCAGACCAACTCCTGCAACCGACCGGCATGCTCTCTGTAGGAGGCAGGTTTGGAGGCCATGAGGAAACCTTCGAAGAATTGAATTGGACAAGGCGTCATCTGTGGTTAAGAGAAGTGACGCCACGGGAGTTGCCTGAAGGTTGGCTAGCAGATGCAGACGGATGTCAACCAACACAAACAGCAGGAGCACATGATCTGTCTGTGTTGAACGGCATTATTTAACTGGATGTTACTTAAAGCATGAAGTACTGACAGCCCGCAGCTGTATGCGATGCTCTTACTCAGTATGTATAATGACAACACTCAACTGTCTTCCTTCCTCTCTCTCAGATCCATCGCTGCAGAGGCAGTATCACCTTCTCTCTGCTGACCGCCTGGCTGTTGGGCGCATACTCCTCCGACATGCACATCTCCACCCAGCGTCACTCCAGGGGCACCAAACTCCGAAAGCTCATCCTGTCCGACGAACTCAAACCTTCTGCTCCTTCGTCCGACGCTCCCAGACCAATGTCGGCTTCTGTCTCCGAAAGCCCGGTGTCGTCGCCGTCCCACCGTCGCTGTCACCGCAGGCACAACAGCAGTAACGTGGAGGCGTCCATCTCCCCGGACAACCCCGCAGCCAGGGAGGAGGAGGTCTTTGTTTCCCCCTCCAGGAGGACCCACCAGAGATCCAAGTCAGACGCCACCACGGCGAGCAGTGGGCCCGGCACCGGCCTCCGACGGACCGGCAGTAACCCAAAGGTGGAGGCGGTTCACGAGGAGGTGAGGAACAGATTCACCGTTTGATTTTTATTCTGTTAGTTGCAAACCCTGAGTCCTGAGTTTTGTTTCTAAGATGGAGGCAGGTGATACTGTTGACCCACAGAGACCAACAGCTCCCTGCACACTTCAGTCCCCAGCTTCTGTTCACTGATATTCCACCTCTGAAACATTTACATGAACACGTTTGAGTGAGTAAAGAGACCGAGCCCAAAAATAATATTTGTAATTTTCTTTTTGTTAAAATGGATTTGATCAAATTTGTATCGGAAAAAGTATCGTTAAGAATTGTTATCAAAGTCAAGGTCGGTGCGATATCAAACATTTCTGAATGATATCCAACCCTAGTCCTGCAGGCCCGTGTGGACTGGACATACGTGTATGTATGACGCAGTAATCAAAATGTATTTATTGGTCTACTCTGCACAGAACCAGAAGCCGCTTGTGGGCTCGTCTTCGTCCAGGACTGAGCTGTGGTTCAGTCTGTTGTGTGGTGGATTTACCGAGTCCTGAGGTTTCTGCTCCTTCCTGACTGTCAAAGACTAAAACATCTGTAACAGCTGGTGGAAACAGTCTCCATGTGTGGTTGGTCCAGACTCTGTAGCTGTCAGCTGGGCTTGGACTCAGTGTTGCCACATTCAACAGTTTTCTGTGAAACGTGGGCAGAATAGATTTGAGCAGGTTGTTATAGTTGTTTGTTCCGGTGGGAAGTTTTATACCTGCAGAAGGTTTGGTTGTAAATAAAAACAACTGGAATGACAAAAGCGTCTCCTTATCGCTGCAGAACTTTATTCAGAATCCTCCTGTTTTAAAGTTTTCTTCAGTAGTGGCCCGTACACCGATGATAAACTGCAGACAGGAGCTTTTCACAGCTGATTCAGCTGCTTCATCTTCCACAATGTGAACAGATGTAAACTAAAAAAGCTAGTTTTATGATGACTCAGCAGGTTCTAGGCTCTGATTGGCTGTTTGTCAGTAAACTGTGGCAGCACTGTGATCTTTGTGTTAGTTGTTGTCTAGTTGGTTTGGTGTAGATTTTTTCTCCCAGCAGCTGTAACATGACAGCGAACTGGTTTCCAGTTTGCGACTCTGTAGGATGAGTGGAAAATGATCTACTTGTGAAGAAGGGAGAGAAGAGGTACAGAATGTGTTTTCACGTCTGTGCTGTTGTTGAATCGTCGTCACATTCCTGGCCGGCAGCTCGGTCACGTGCAGACCGAGGCTTTCCATTGGCCGGGATCAGTCTCTGAATCTGTTCTCTCCTTTCATCGTCCTGAAAAAGAAAAACAGACAATTAGAGAGATGGAGAGATGAAGGAGAGAGGAGTGTAAACCTCTCCTCTGCTTTCCTCCTCTTCCTGTTCGTTTGGACTCGGCTGATGTTTGATCATATTTTCCACTTGTTTTTATTTTTAAGAGGAGAGAGGGAGAAGCTCCAGTGGAAAAACTAGAACACAGGAGAACAGACTGAGAGGAGACAGAGAGTAAAACTGGAGCTGACCTTTATTTAACGCTGCTCAACTTCTGACCTCCTGATAAAGAAAAGAAAAGCTGCTGGGTTCATTGTTTCCAGCAGAATAAAGAAGAAGCTCAGTTCTGGTAACCGTGAATATGAAGCTGAGGAAAGGTTTAAATACTGTGAGATAAGAGGTTTTCATTCAGCCACAGTGTTTGAAGACATTCCTGTCTTCCAAAAAAGACACAGAAAACTTTAACAGCTGCCTGGTAAAGGTCCAGAAACTGAACTGAATCCACAGATACAACAAACAGTGAAACTGCAGCACCCCAGAGTTAACGTCCTGCTTCATCAGCATCAGGACGAGTCCGTCCGAGTTCGTCTGAGTCTCTACAACCACACAAGCTTTTAAAACAGGAGGAAATATCTAAAACTGTAGAAATAAGTGTCTGTAGGTTGAAACAGGAATTAATACGACAGGTTGCTGCAGGAGAAAAAGTTGATGTACATTTAAAAAAAAAAAAACTGGCAGGAATATTTTTAACTGAACTGGCTAATAATTTAATAATAATAATGATACAATAATTTTGCTGTATGAGAACATAAGACTTTAGTGAGCCAGTGACAAGCTAAAGATATTTGATAAGAGAGATATGCGTCATATTTAACAGGTGGATTTCTATGTTTTGTTGTTTCAGATAAATGTTGTGCAGTAAAAATGACAGTATTTGCCTTTGGGATGTGGAGGACTTTAGAGCAGCCGCAACTGGAGTAAAAGCTCCTCAACATTGTCCCTGAGTAACATGTTGAACATCATTAACTTCACAAGCAGTTTAGTCGACGCAGGCTGAAGAGTCATCATCAGTGATGAAGATGCTGAGTGAGAAGTAAATATTTCCGTGTTTGGGAATAAACCTGTCGGACAGAAATCAGCGAAGTCCAGACAAACACATCAGACTCTGACTGTTTGTGTTCAATAAACAGTGGAAGCCCTCTGTCGGCCCTTTGTCGGCTCTCTGTCGGCCCTTTGTCGGCTCTCTGTCGGCCCTCTGTCGGCCCTTTGTCGGCTCTCTGTCGGCCCTTTGTTGGCCCTTTGTCGCCTTTGTTTAATATTAAACAGCAGTTATTGATGTTTGATACTTGACGTTGGCAGAGTTATCATCCATGTCCAGACTAACATGTCACTGTGATATTCATGATCCCAGAGGATGGGATAATTCTTATATTCTTACATTTAAAACAATGAGTTCATGCTGCACAACCTGAGAACCCAGGTACTCCTGTTTGTGTTTGTCTGCTTTCATCAGTTCCTCTGATCCATTGACATAAAATCTGAGGAGGCCGCAGGTCTGAGGTTTCATTATTAAAACCAAAGAGACGTTCTGAGAAAAAGAGAAGAGAGGCACGGAGACAAAACAGGAACTGATATCTGACTCCTCCTCGTCCTAGTGGAGGTGGGGGGTTGCCGCGGTGACGGAGGGGAGGATGGACAGAGGGGGGAGGGGGAGGGCAACACAGAAATTACACAACAACACAGAGGCAGAGACAATTTCAAATACATATAAATTAAAATCTAAATAACGGTAACAGACCTGACTGTCAGTTCATTCAGCTGTTAACATGTTTTCAGGTTAGATGGAAAAAACTGATCGATTATTGATTATAAAAACGTTTATTTGTGCCAGTGTCATATCAGTGGCACTCTGCTGCTTTGAAAGTGTTGAAACTGTTTCATACAAGACAGCAAATTAAAATCATGAAATGATCAAATCTAATCAAATATGCAGAAACAAAGGAAATAAAGTGAGATTTCAGGTCAAATGTAGATGATGTAGACAAGTGCAGATGATCAATACTCGGTTCCAGTCTGGAGACAGTTCTTGGTTCTGGTCTCGTCTTTAATTTCTTGGATTTCGTCTTGAAGGTAGACGGGTCTTGAACCAGTCTGCTGTGTTTATGTTCCTCAGCTGCAGCTGAACATTATCTTCTCCGTTGATTGTTTTGTCTGAAAAATGTCAGAAAATTTCCACAAACAGACAAATTCAGTTTATGAAGCATCCAATCTCATTTCAGCAGCTGGAAGCAGCAGGTTACAGACATCCTTTAGCTTTATTAAGCTCTCTGTTTGAGGGGGGGGGCTGAACTCTACAGTCTGTCGGAGGTTTCTGTGTTGCAGAGGATTTGGTCCTGCAGTAACTGGGTCATGTAAACATCTTAACCTTCTCTCCCGTCTCTGAAATATTTCCATGTGTTGGCCGGCAGAGCTGGACCCGACGCCCGCCCTCCCCCTCAGACCTGGTTATGGGTGGGGGAACAGTGGAGGGGAGGGGGAGCGGGAGGCCTCTGGAGGAGGATTTAAACCACATGATGCTGAAACGACCGTGGAGCAGCAGCTCAGTCATGTGACAGAAATAGTTTCTGTGAGCTGCAGCAGAACCAGAAGTCAGAGAGAAAAGACAGAGGAATCAATACAATAAAGAGACTTTACTCAACATGTGAAACACTAAACGTGTCAGTCTGGTCTGAGCGCTCATGTGATTAAAACAGTCGAACAGTGAAACGGGCGGTTAGACTGTTTCTCTCCTCTGAACCAGGAGAGTCGATGACAGATTACAGGCTGCAAACAGGCTCAGATCACATGACTCCTAAACGGCTCGATTTTTGGATTAAGTTTTGTGATTGTGGCACTTGTGGCCTGTATTTATCAAACCAGGAGTCAAAAAGTTCTGTTATGCAATAATCAATCAATCATCTATCAACAGACTCACTGCTGTTCCCAGTAACTTTTCCTCTGTTTGTGTGGAATCTGTTTTATATTTGTTTTTGTATTGAAACAACGGAGTGATGGATCAGACTGAAGGGACAGAACAGGGTTATGTTCTTTATTGATTCATCTGCAGATGTTTTATTTAAATAGTAGTGAATGTTGTGTTTATTAAGTGATTAATAAATTATCAGAATAGATGCAGATTGATTTTAAATTATTATATTCAATATCACATCGTCATGTTACTGAAGCTGGAGTCAGACTCTGCTGCCTTGCTCAGCAGCACCTCTGACTCTAAACCCACCACCCTGCTGTCTCCGTGGTAACTGGACATGGCAGTTAGTGATGGAATTGGAGGTGGAGCCGCTCTGCCCTCTGGTGGACAGACTGATGAACTACAGTTCAGCTCTAAGGCTGTAACTCAGATCACTTCTGTGTTTCCTGTTTTTTGTTTCCTCCTTTACAGTCTTATAAACATACAGCAGATCGTTTCGATAGTTTCTCAATGAATCAAATTGTCTGGGGAAACAGTGATCAGCTCTTTGTCACTGTTTACCAACAACGTGTCGATTAGTTCAAAACCCAGAGATGTTCAGTTACTGCGACAGAAAACACAAAAAGAGAATAAATCTGCATAAGATGAGCTGAAGCGTGCGGTGCTGCATGTTGCCACTGTCCGCCTGCAGTGGATGATGGGAACTGAAACCTGAATTAAAGTGAAGTGTTTTCTGGTTGCTCCTCAGCCGGAGCGTCTCCGTCCTCAGCGGGAGTTTGTCAAGTCTCTGCTGTGCATCGGGAAACGTTTGGCAACGCTGCCCACCAAAGAGCAGAAGACCCAGCGGCTGATCTCAGAGCTGTTGCTGCTCAACCACAAGCTGCCGGCCCGAGTGTGGCTGCCCACCGCCGAACACCAGCACCACGTCTGCAGGATCCCGCACACCCAGGCCGTGGTCCTGAACTCCAAAGACAAGGTAACACCGCACTAACCAGACTGACCAGACACGGGTAACTGGACTTGAGCTGCAGGAGACGCTCAGGACGCAGTGAGACATCTCAGTCTTTAAAGCAGCTTTGTTAAATCTTCTGATTATTTTTTTATTGATTTCTGTTCAACATATAACTGTGTTCAGATGCACGTGCTTCAGATTTACAAATCACAAGAAAAACTAGATTCAGTTCCCTCAAAAACAGGTTTATAAAGTCTTAAATTTGAACTTTCACTGTTAAGAGACAACAGTAGGGGTTCTGTCTACAAGCTGCTACTGTTTCTCCGAGAGTCTCCTATCACCATCATAGTAACCCTCCTCCTCCTCCTCCTCCTCCTCCTCCTTAGGCTCCGTACATCATCTATGTGGAGGTTTTGGAGTGTGAGAGCTTCGAGACGTCCCATGTTCCTGTCCGGATCCCAGAGACCAGGATCCGCTCGGCTCGTTCTGCGGAGAACCTGGACTGCGGCGGCGCCGCGACTAACACTAACGGGATGACATCAGAGCACAGGGCGGGAAGTTTCTCCACCGTCCCAAACTACGACAATGACGACGAGGCGTGGGCCACAGATGATATCGGACAGCTGCAGGTGGAGGTGAGACATGATCTGGGTGTGACATCACATCAAACGTGAGAGACACAACGAGAAAAACCAACAGTGTTTCAATGGACACAACTTGTGTGTGTGTGTGTGTGTGTGTGTGTGTGTGTGTGTGTGTGTGTGTGTGTGTGTGTTTTGCAGGTGGAGGCTCAGACCAGCAGCAGTGATAACATCAGTCAGTTTTCAGTCGACAGCATCACAAGTCTGGAGAGCAAAGAGCCGGTGTTCATCGCCGCCGGAGACATCAGGTACGTACACACACACACACACACACACACACACACACACACACACACACGTAGTAGAACAGAGGGTTTCACAGTGACTGACAGGGTCTGAACATCAGAACCTTCCTAAAGGAGGATCCAGGACTGTTGATCAGACTGACTCAGTCTCAGCTGGTGTTCCTAATAAATTGACAACTGAGTGTAGACAGGTTTTACATCTCACTTCCATGTTACACTGCTGGGGTCTGTACGAGGTAGAAAAACCAGCAAAAGAAGAGCCGGTCATCCCAGAACTTCAGACCCATTCAGTTCGACATCCAAACAAGAGATAATAATCCTGTATGTGTCAACAAGAGAACTGTGTTAGAACCAGAACACCTAGATCAGGTGTTGTAGTGATTGTCCCTGTCTCTGTTGTGTTTGTGTGTCTTGGTTGTTCAGACGTCGTCTGTCGGAGAACCTCGCTCACACTCCAACTTCATTCAGGAGAGACCCCGAGGACCCATCAGCTGTGGCCCTCAAAGAACCCTGGGAGGAGAAAGTCAGGTGAGGTCATAAACAACGAACACCACTGAAGCCTTTCGCAGCTGCCGTGGCAATGCTCACGGTTTTCTGTCTCTGTCCACAGGCGGATCAGAGAAGGCTCTCCATACGGTCACTTACCAAACTGGAGGTTACTGTCGGTCATTGTGAAGTGTGGAGACGACCTGAGACAGGAGCTGCTGGCCTATCAGGTCCTCCGACAGCTGCAGGTAAGGACATCGCCATCTGTTGATGTGTGGTGATGAGTAACAAGGGAAACCTGTCCGTCAGTGACGTGTGTGTGTGTGTGTGTGTGTGTGTCTCTAGTCGATCTGGCAGCAGGAGCGAGTTCCCCTGTGGATCAAACCTTACAAGATCCTGGTGATGTCATCAGACAGCGGGATGATCGAACCCGTCCTCAACGCCGTCTCTCTGCACCAGGTACGCAGGGGATTGTGGGAAACTGATGCAGTTGTTACTATAGAGACCACACTATATACTTCTCTTTTCCTTTTATTTACTTTTCAATCAAGAAAATAAATTTGAATAAGAAATGAAACCTGAATCATGTCATGTGTGTTTCTCGTCCTTCAGGTGCGTAAACAGAGTCAGCTGTCTCTGCTCGACTACTTCCTGCAGGAACACGGCAGCTACACCACCGAGGCCTTCCTCACCGCTCAGAGGAACTTCGTCCAGAGCTGCGCCGGGTACAGCCTCATCTGTTACCTGCTGCAAGTCAAAGACAGGTGAGACACACCCACACAGCCTCGTCTGTTACCTGCTGCAGGTCAGAGACAGGTGAGACACACCCAGTGCTCTGGCCACTGACTGGATGGAGCTCTTTCATCAGCTCCACATTACAGAGGAGAAGCCTAACAGTTTCCCCCCCGCTTCCAGTCTTTGTGCTAAGCTAGGCTAACGTACCTGCACTCCTCTGTGTGCAGACATAACGGGAACATCCTGCTGGACTCTGAAGGCCACATCATCCACATCGACTTTGGCTTCATCCTCTCCAGCTCTCCTCGAAACCTGGGCTTCGAGACATCCGCCTTCAAACTCACGTCAGAGTTCGTCGATGTGAGTAAACTGCTGTTCCCGTTTCCGCCTGAGTTTCACATTTGAAATGAAGTTAAATGCTCTGCTGGAGTTGGGGCCGGAGGATGGTGAGGTGGTGGTGAGGACGCAGCTGATGGATGCTTGTGTTTCAGGTGATGGGCGGCCTGGACGGAGACATGTTCATCTATTATAAGATGCTGATGCTTCAGGGTTTGATCGCTGCCAGGAAACACATGGAGAAGGTGCTGCAGATAGTGGAGATCATGCAACAAGGTGAGACACACACACACACACACACACACACACACACACACACACACACACACACACACACAGTTGTAGTCTGTAGTATTGATCAGCCGTCGCAGGCGACATGTTTAGTGGGTGGTGCTGAGAATTTCCATGCTCCACTCTGCCCCCAGTGTCCTCTGGTTTTCTTACAATCTAAATCCAGTCTCGCTCCATAGACAGGTTGATGGTTGAGGAGACTGTGGGAAGCGTGGTCCTGTTGCGGTGAGTCTCAGGCTGCAGCTCCTCGTGCTCATGGTTCCCCCTCTCTCTCTCTCCTCTCTCTCTCCAGGTTCCCACCTTCCCTGCTTCCACGGCTCCAGCACCATCCGCGGCCTGAAGGAGCGTTTCCACATGTCTCTGACCGAGGAGCAGCTGCAGCTGCTGGTGGAGCAGCTGGTGGACGGGTCCATGCGCTCCATCACCACCAAACTCTACGACTCCTTTCAGTACGTCACCAACGGCATCATGTGACCGGAGACGACGTTTGAACCACCGACTGAATCCAACAGAGACCTCCTCACACACTTCAAAGCAAACGGAAGCAGAATCTGAACGCGGAGCTGAGGAGATTCACTGGATGTGATTTTCTCGTCTGTCTCCATCTCTGGAGTTACTCTTTGATTTTTTTTTTTTTTTTTTCCCAAATACAAGATTTCAGTGACGTTCATGTGCAGCTGGGAAACTACAGCACTAAACAGACTGGATCAGGTGGGCTGCAGAGTTCAGGATCCTGGTTTATGGTGTTGCTGCCTCAGACAAATTTCATTCACTAACAGACTTTTACTGGATTTTACTCTGAACCAGCATCAACCAACGTTCAGATCACAGAGGAGCAGGAGGGGAAACATGAAGCTGTCTGTCTGTTTGGATCAGTTCTCAAGGTAAACTGTTGCTGAAATGATGAAAGAGATTAGTACAAATCATGCAGTTACCGTTTAACGTGACCTAACGTGTTCTGATGATCAGATGAAAACATTTCAGTTTAAGTTTCTCATAATTACCAGGTCTTCATCTTGTTTTAATTGGACACTACATCTTGTAAGAACAGGATCTTTTCTGCATCTTTGTTCTAGTTTCCTGCAGATTCATGAACAAAGATCTTTTCATCACATTTATAAAAAAAAAACATCTTTGTCACTTTCATCTTTAAGCTCCTGTACATCCGAGGTCTGGTCTCGTTAGACCAGATAAAGCTTGTTTAATTATGAGATCCATTTTGAGATCCATGTTTACTCTGTTCACTTCAGTGAATGAATTGTAGTAGGCACTAATGAACAGTATTTGAGTCTGTAAAACTCAAACTGACTGAGATTAAAGTTTGACAGCAGCTTGTTTCAGCTGATCCTCTCCTGCTTTCGTCTGACTGAAACCAAAACATGGTTCCAACTCTACTGCACCACAAACACCAGCAGGACATTCTCCTTCTGATGAACGGAGAACATCTGTGAACATCTGTGATAGTCGGTTCTGTGGTCTGCTTTTTCTGAAAGAACAGAACGGTGAGAAAAACACTGAATGGAGAAAGCACAACGTGAACTTTGTGTTGTTTACATCTGTTTTCTTTGTTCTCTGGATGAAACTAAACAGTTTAGAAATGATCAGTTTTTGTTTGACATGGAGTCTGAGACCAGGTTCTCTCCGTCTGCCGACAGAACTCCCTGACATGTTGAGTTTTACATGTTTTCACCAGATATTTATCACAATCATTAAAACTAATTCTACTTTTGTTTTAGTTTTCACAAACTTGAATGGGCAACGGCCCAGAGGAAGGGAAAATGTCATCCACAAGTTTAAACTAATGACTGAATCCTTGTTGGCCTACAGTCCATCTCTGGTCTGCAGTCAGCCAACATGAACATCGTTTTACTGTCTGGTTTTGAACTCAGCAGGAGTTTGGATCAGCTGATTAGCTTGTTTGATGTGCAGTTGTTGAGATTCAGAAACTCTCTTAACCCTACTTTTGGTACAAGAAGAATATTTTTGCCAGAGCTAATATTGTTTTATCAGCAGTGTTAGTAAAGCTGAGATTTAACGTAAGGTCACTATTTTAATCAGATGTATTGCGCAGTGCTAATCGCTGCCTTCCTACATTTTAAGAGCTTTTAAGACTCATGAATTTTCACGAACATGATGAAACTTGAGGAACTAGAAACATCTGGTGAAAAAAAGAACCAATTAAAACAGATCGTGTCAGATCATCAATTTATTTAATCTGCAGGATTAAGCCAGGTTTAGGAAGGTCCAAGACTAATTTCATTTTGAGTTTCTGTCAAGACGCTCGCTACACAACATGCTAATGATGCTAATGAAAACAAAACAGTGTTGAATTCAAAAGGAGCATTTACATGGAAGCAGTGTAACAGAACACACGGTTCCAGATGAACTGGACCAGGACCTGGATGGTTTCCTGTCCAGTCTGAGCCATCATCATCATCATCATCATCATCATCATCATCATCATCATCGTCATCATCGTCATCATCGTCATCATCTACAGTCTGCCCATCTGTGTATAACTGAACTGAATTAACATGTCTGATAACAATATGTGTGCATATTTAACAAACACTCAACACAAGATACATTCCTGTGACTAACGAGAGCGACGGACTCTGGTTCTGTGTTTCCGAGGAGATCAATAAGGATCAGTTTCCTGGATATGTGAATGTTTTTTCTTTTTCTTTAAACCGTCCACTAAAACTGAAACAGACGCGTTCTCAGTATTGACAAGCAAACTCCTCTTGTCTCTACTGTAACGCTTATTATAATGTTACTATCGCTGGTAACACGTTACAGTGGCTTTATTCCAGTGTTTCACACCTGTGTAATGTTTGTACGTAGAAATACTGCTTTTCTGCCTGTGAGAAGTCAGTGACATTATTTCTTCTCTCTAGAGAAAAATTTCAGTTGATCTTAGTAGACAAGCTAGCAAATCCAGCAGGCAGCCGTGTTAGCTAGTGTTACTGAATTTATTGTCGGACTAATTAGCTTGCTAACAGTTTGTTCAGGTGTGTAACTCCCTGCATGTTCCTCTGCTGTAAACACAACTGCAGGTACAAACATGAGGTAGACGTGTAAAAGTGAGGCTATAAAAGCAGTGACTAGCTAACAGCTAGCTAGCTGCTAGCTAGCTGTTAGCTAGTCACTGCTTTTATAGCCCACATTCATAACTAAGTTGTATTTCTGATGGAGGTATAAGTCAAGTTATGGCTGAGAGATAAAACAACATGATGATCGACTTATAAGCATTTAAGGTCATTATCGTGCTAATGACTAACAAACAACCACGATTAATTTTCTATTAATCTGCCAATTATTTTCTCAATCAATCAGTTTGATTTGTCTATAAAGGGTTTAAAAGTGATGAAAATTGCTTGTAATCTTGCAGATAAGATAACAAATCAGTTTTACTTTTTTCTCTATATTTAATCTCAAGTTTTATGTTTTATTCCTGCGCGTTAACGTGTCCTGAACTGCGACAGGAAAAATGAGTTACCAATCGGATTAACATGCTGTTTTTCTGTGTGCAACCAGGTGGAAATCTACTTTAGCTTAACTGTAAATACACTATAAAAGCCTTTCACTGGAATAAAGCCAATGTTGTGTGTTACTGTCATAAAATTAACATCTGTACAGTTGTTCTGCGGGTTTTTTGTGTTTTGACCACTATTGAAGAGGAAGCACAGATCTGTTCTTGTAAAAGCGGCATCATGTTACCTTCTGCTAACTGTTAGCCTGCTTCTTTATACGCAACCGCGCTTGACAAAGATGCAGCTGTGACTAAAGTTTACCTGATAAGCAACTTAAATAGCAAATACTCTTTCTTGTTATTTCTCTCATTCATTTGTGAATATGTATGTATGTAAATGAACTGAGTTCGTTTTCCTGTGAGAAAAACAGATGCCTTGAGATGTACAGAAGGTACAAACTCTTATCAATGCAACAGGAGGGACGAAGGTGTTCGGGTCCCAAACCTGAGAAGTGCTTTTCTATCAGACGTTTGACCACTTCAGATACTAGTTTCAACACTCAATATCTTCCTCTCCTTCATCAGTCACGATGGAAAAAGAATTTATTGATATTTTCAAGTTATTCTGGTCACAATTTGATAACAGAAACATTTAGCTGAATTGACACTTTTCAAATTTAAAGCAATGTAAAGTGTAAATTTGAATAAGTAATCCTTGTTATTTGTTTCCCACTGTTAACTATCAAATAAACGCAAAAATGCCTTTTAATGTGAACTTAAAATTAAAGCTGCTAAAACTTGTTTTTCTGGGTGAAGTCTGGTGGGTCCGGAGAGGAGGACATTGCAGACTGATGAAACTCGTCCCTGCTACTATAAACCTTTCATTGCCTTCTTTCTTCCTTCCATCAGCTCTGAACACATTCAAGAATTTCAATGTGAAAAACTCTTTAAGTGCATTTATCCTGAATGAAAAAGTCTTCTGTCATTTGTAAAAGATTCCTTGTTGTTTTTAATTTTGTTTGGTACTAAACATTCAGCACTAAATCCATTAAAAACAAATTATTTAGTTTGATTCTATCGAGGCATCTATTGAGTTTCTGTTGAACTCAAGCAGAACAACATGGGATTTTTAGTTGTCTTGAATTCAATGGGAAATGTTAATGATGCTTACGTCGTGTGAGGCAAACTGACGGCTTAATGAAATCTTAATTTTTCACTGTGTGAAGAAAAATAACCAAGTTGAAAACACTTTGGATTTCAGTGCGATTTCAGAGGTATTTTCTGTCTTTTTACAAACAGCATCATCTCATAATGAGGCAGAGGATGAGGAGGCAGAGCTGACCATAATGTAATGTATCACTGATGGAAACTTTTACAGCAGGAAATCTTATTTTGAAAGAGGGAACTTTCTTTACGTTGTTGAAATCCAAAAACTCTACAACCTGGTCTGACATTACTGGTCTCAGGTCTGTATCTTAGGGCAAGCATTGTGCAGTTTTAAAAAATAAAAAGTCAACACATTTACACAACAACATTTAATAGATCTCTTTTAATTATGACATATACAAAGCTTATAATTACAAGCTCTTTGGTCGTAATTACAAAATCGAAATTACAAGTTAACTATGAGAATACTCAGAATTATTAGATCTTTATCTTGTAATCATGAGATATGGATTTTGTAGTTGGGCCTAATGGTTTTTGTTGTCAACTGAGATATTTTCTCATAATTCTGACAAAGATTTACATAATAATGAGTTATTTTCATGTAATTGAGATGCTAATCTTATGATTAATAGATATTTTTATTAATGAGATAAGAATCTTGTATGTAATGAATTTTGTAAGAGCTCATACAGAAGAAAAAATTATGAAAAAAGGACTTTAATTAATAGATATTTTTTGTGGATCTCAATCTCAACAAAAGACACAAATCTCTCACTAACGAGATCTTTTGTCAGAATTATGAGGCGATCAAAAGGGATTTCTTTCGTTTGAGATTTCTCTGTGTATTTATGAGATTAGATTCTTTTTATTCTGACGTTTTCTCATAATTACAAGATAAAGAGTACAAAACTCTCCTTGACATTATGAGATACAAATTTTGTAAATGTAAAATACATAGTGAAGCGATTACGTCTGAATTTTGTCCCACTTGGGTGAAAGCAGTTTGTTTCTGTGAATTTCTCTGAAATCCAGCTCAGAAAAAAAACAACAAAAACACACAATTGTACTAAAATTTACGATTATACCACAAATTCCTCTAAATTCCAGTTGAGTTGGTCTTTAAAAAGAAAAACCTTCAGATTGAAGCTCAAGACAGTTTCTGAAACACATTTGATGAAACACAAAATTTAAATTTCTCTGCACAGCCTCTCCTTCAGCTCCACCCTCCTCTTCCTCCTCACACAGACTCAGAATGTAAACCTGTAAGCGTCCACTTAATTTTGTCCGTTAGGATCCTCTCAGTTTGTTTCACAGCAGCTGACGATCAGAGGCATCGATCAGCTCACAGCTCAGCCGATCAAATCGATCAGTTTGTGTGTCTCCTGAATTTCAATCATGTACAGAACCAACACACACATCGTACAGTTTGTCACGTGTCCTCACTAAACTGCATGGCGACTCATTCAATAAACCTGAAACCTGTTTCCTAACCGCTGTGGAGTTTTGTGTTCTTGGAGCAGGAGCAGTTAATTAGCTGATCTACACAAAATTAATCAGCAACTATTTTGATAATAGATTTATCGTTCAGTTTTAGTTTCTCAAATGTGAAAAAATAATTTTCTTTATCATAAATACCAGAATAAACAGAACATTGTTGGCAAATGAAACAAAAATGTTTGGATTCAACGTAAAGTATGACTTTTAATTAAAATGTATAGGTGATTTCCTCTAAAGTGTAGGTGTGTGTGAGTGTGAGTGGTTGTTTGTCTCTATACGTCACCCTGTGATAGACTGCCGGCCTGTCCAGGGTGTAACCCAAAGTCAGCTGGGATCAGCTCCACCCGATCCCAGCTGACCGAGGGCAAAAAAGGTGAGTATCAGCTTTTGACTGTTTATTGTTTCTCCTTATATTACGCATATTTATTAGTGCCACGGGTGCTCAGCTCCGAGGCATCTATTAATATTCTGTTTCGGGTTTATTATTCTTCCGCCAAATTTCGGCGCGTAACTCGTCCCGCAGCTTTGAGAAAACCCCGGTAATATATACATCAAAACGTGCGTCTTGATCCCGCAAGGGGTGCTATGACTTTTGGTGTTAAAATTCCCAATTTTTTTAACCAATTTTTCCCAAAGTTATTCCCAAAAAACTGGGAATAAATAATGCATTAGAAATGCATTGGAATTTTCTTTAGAAACCCACCTTTTTTCTACAAAATTGCACCTTTTTTCTAAGTCACCCAGCTCTCTCATACCTGCACGTAGAAATGTGATTCAAACTATAAAACGGAGGAAAACTTCTGCTCTCTCAAAAAGTCTAGTCGCGTGCTCTCCTTCCCAGTAATGTTAAATTTAGCACAGAAAGAAACATAATAGTGGTAATTTAAATAGCGGTTCATGGGATTTATTAACCCTCAGGGGTCCCTCTGTCCTTTTTTGGACATTTTCTTTACTTTTCTTTTTTGATTTGCTGATCATTTTGGCTGTGTTACAGCTGAAGGTATGGATGGAAAAACGTCATAGTATAGTATAAAATTTCAAAAAACGTCATAGTATAATAAGGCATAAAAATGCCAAAAAAAGTCATATTATAGTAGAGCATAAAAATGTCAAAAAACGTCATACTATTGTATGGCATAAAATTTCAAAAAAACATCATAGTATAATAAGGCATAAAAATGGCAAAAAACGTCATAGTATAGTATGGCATAAAATTTCAAAAAATATCATAGTATACTAAGGCATAAAAATGACAAAAAAAACGTCATAGTATAGTCAGGCACAAAACGTCACAGTATAGTAAGGCATAAAAATGCCAAAAAAAGTCATATTCTAGTAGAGCATAAAAATGGCAAAAAACGTCATAATATAGAATGGCATAAAATTTCAAAAAACGTCATAGTATAATAAGGCATAAAAATGGCAAAAAAACGTCATAGTATAGTCAGGCACAAAACGTCACAGTATAGTAAGGCATAAAAATGCCAAAAAACTTCATTGTGTACTATTGCGTGAAAATGCCAAAAAACGTCATAGTATAGTATGCCATAAAATTTCAAAAAACGTCATAGTATAGTAAGGCATAAAAATGCCGAAAAGCATCATAGGACAGTAAAGCCCCAAAACAGGGATTGAACGCATGACCTTGTCAGCGTTAGGCAGTAGTCCTGACCATTGTACCACAATACTTCTACATCACAAGCTCATAGTATAGCAAGGTATTAAGGATATTTTAGTATACTAATCCATGAGATATCACAAAAGATTGTCCATTACGCATAAAATGTCATGAAAAAATCAAAGTATAGTAATGCAAAAAAATGCCAAAAAAAGTCATATTATAGTAGAGCATAAAAATGTCAAAAAACGTCATAGTATAGTATGGCATAAAATGTCACAAAAACATAATAGTATATAAAGGCATGAAAGGTCATAAAAACGTCACAGTATGGTAAGGCATTAAACGCTAAAACAATACTTCTGCATCACAAGCTCATGGTATAGCATGATATTAAGGATATTTTAGCATACTAATCCATGATATATCACAAAAGATTGTCCATTAGGCATAAAATGTCATGAAAACATCATTGTATAGTAAGACATATAAATATCAAAAAACATCATAGTATAGGATGGCGCAAAAATGTCACAGTATATAAGAGCCTGAAACCAGGGTTTGAACCCTTGCCCTTCTCAGTGTGAGGGAATAGTCCTAACCATTCTACCACCATGCTGCTGCATTATGAACGCCTTGTATAGAAAGGTATATAAAATATCAGTATACTACTCCGTGACATATCATACAAAATCATAGTATTGTGAGGCATAAAATATTATAGTATAGTAAGGCATAAAAATGTAAAAACAATTCACAATGACGTTTTATGATATTTCACGGAGTAAAATATATAGTTATAGTTATAGTACTAACCATCGTACCACCATGCTGCTGCATCACTTGTATAGCAAGATATATAAAATATCTATACTACTCCGTGAAATATCATAAAACGTCATAGTATTGTAAGGCATAAAACGTCAAAGTATAGTAAGGCATATAAAAATGCCAAAAAACTTAATCGCGTACTGTAGCGTGAAACTATCAAAAAACATCACAGGATTATAAAGTCTGAAACCAGGGTTTGAACCCTTGACCTTCTCAGTGTGAGGGAACAGTCCTAACCATCGCACCCCGATGCTGCTGCATTGCAAAGTCATTGTATAGCAAGATATATGAAATATCAGTATACTACTCCTTGAAATATCATAGCACATCATAGTATAGTAAGGCATAAAAATGCCAAAAAAACGTCATAGTATAGTCAGGCACAAAACGTCACAGTATAGTAAGGCAAAAAAATGCCAAAAAAAGTCATGGTATAGTAGAGCATAAAAATGTCAAAAAACGTCATAGTATTGTATGGCATAAAATTTCAAAAAACGTCATAGTATACTAAGGCATAAAAATGACAAAAAAACGTCATAGTATAGTCAGGCACAAAACGTCACAGTATAGTAAGGCATAAAAATGCCAAAAAAAGTCATATTCTAGTAGAGCATAAAAATGGCAAAAAACGTCATAGTATAGTATGGCATAAAATTTCAAAAAATGTCATAGTATATTAAGTCATAAAAATGGCAAAAAACATCATAGTATAGTCAGGCATAAAACGTGACAGTATAGTAAGGCATAAAAATGCCAAAAAACTTCATTGTGTACTATTGCGTGAAAATGCCAAAAAACGTCATAGTATAGTATGCCATAAAATTTCAAAAAATGTCATAGTATACTAAGGCATAAAAATGGCAAAAAACGTCATAGTATTGTATGGCATAAAATTTCAAAAAAACATCATAGTATAATAAGGCATAAAAATGGCAAAAAACGTCATAGTATAGTATGGCATAAAATTTCAAAAAACGTCATAGTATAATATGGCATAAAATTTCAAAAAATGTCATAGTATACTAAGGCATAAAAATGCCAAAAAAACGTCATAGTATAGTCAGGCATAAAACGTCACAGTATAGTAAGGCATAAAAATGCCAAAAAAAGTCATATTCTAGTAGAGCATAAAAATGGCAAAAAACGTCATAGTATAGTATGCCATAAAATTTCAAAAAATGTCATAGTATACTAAGGCATAAAAATGGCAAAAAACGTCATAGTATAGTCAGGCATAAAACGTCACAGTATAGTAAGGCATAAAAATGTCAAAAATCATCATAGTTTAGGATGGCGCAAAAATGTCACAGCATATAAAAGCCTAAAAACAGGGTTTGAACCCTTGCCCTTCTCAGTGTGAGGCTATAGTACTAACCATCGTACCACCATGCTGCTGGATCACAAACTCATTGTATAGCAAGATATATAAAATATCAGTATACTACTCCGTGAAATATCATAAAACGTCATAGTATTGTAAGGCATAAAACGTCAAAGTATAGTAAGGCATATAAAAATGCCAAAAAACTTAATCGCGTACTGTAGCGTGAAACTATCAAAAAACATCACAGGATTATAAAGTCTGAAACCAGGGTTTGAACCCTTGACCTTCTCAGTGTGAGGGAACAGTCCTAACCATCGCACCCCGATGCTGCTGCATTGCAAAGTCATTGTATAGCAAGATATATGAAATATCAGTATACTACTCCTTGAAATATCATAGCACATCATAGTATAGTAAGGCATAAAAATGCCAAAAAAACGTCATAGTATAGTCAGGCACAAAACGTCACAGTATAGTAAGGCATAAAAATGCCAAAAAAAGTCATATTCTAGTAGAGCATAAAAATGGCAAAAAACGTCATAGTATTGTATGGCATAAAATTTCAAAAAAACATCATAGTATAATAAGGCATAAAAATTTCAAAAAACGTCATAGTATAGTATGGCATAAAATTTCAAAAAATGTCATAGTATATTAAGTCATAAAAATGGCAAAAAACATCATAGTATAGTCAGGCATAAAACGTCACAGTATAGTAAGGCATAAAAATGCCAAAAAACTTCATTGTGTACTATTGCGTGAAAATGCCAAAAAACGTCATAGTATAGTATGCCATAAAATTCCAAAAAATGTCATAGTATACTAAGGCATAAAAATGGCAAAAAACTTCATAGTATTGTATGGCATAAAATTTCAAAAAAACATCATAGTATAATAAGGCATAAAAATGGCAAAAAACGTCATAGTATAGTACGGCATAAAATTTCAAAAAACGTCTTAGTATAATATGGCATAAAATTTCAAAAACTGTCATAGTATACTAAGGCTTAAAAATGCCAAAAAAACGTCATAGTATAGTCAGGCACAAAACGTCACAGTATAGTAAGGCATAAAAATGCCAAAAAAAGTCATATTATAGTAGAGCATAAAAATGTCAAAAAACGTCATAGTATAGTATGGCATAAAATTTCAAAAAACGTCATAGTATAATAAGGCATAAAAATGGCAAAAAACGTCATAGTATAGTCAGGCACAAAACGTCACAGTATAATAAGGCAAAAAAATGCCAAAAAAAGTCATATTATAGTAGAGCATAAAAATGTCAAAAAACGTCATAGTATTGTATGGCATAAAATGTCACAAAAACATAATAGTATATAAAGGCATGAAAGGTCATAAAACGTCACAGTATGGTAAGGCATTAAACGCTAAAAAACATCACAGTATCATAAGGTATAAAAATGGCAAAAAACATCATAGTATAGTAAGGCAAAAAATATATCAAAAAGGACCATAGGACAGTAAAGCCCCAAACCAGGGATTGAACCCATGACCTTGCCAGTGTGAGGCAGCAGTCCTGACCATTGTACAACAATACTTCTGCATCACAAGCTCATGGTATAGCATGATATTAAGGATATTTTAGCATACTAATCCATGATATATCACAAAAGATTGTCCATTAGGCATAAAATGTCATGAAAACATCATTGTATAGTAAGACATATAAATATCAAAAATCATCATAGTATAGGATGGCGCAAAAATGTCACAGTATATAAAAGCCTGAAACCAGGGTTTGAACCCTTGCCCTTCTCAGTGTGAGGGAACAGTCCTAACCATTCTACCACCATGCTGCTGCATTATGAACGCCTTGTATAGAAAGGTATATAAAATATCAGTATACTACTCCGTGACATATCATAAAAAATCATAATATTGTGAGGCATAAAATATTATAGTATAGTAAGGCATAAAAATGGAAAAACAATTCATCGTATACTGTGGTGTGAAAATATCAAAAAGCATCATAAGAGAGTAAAGCCCCAAACTAGGGTTTGAACCCATGACCTTCTCATTGTGAAGCAACAATCCTAACCATTGTACCACGATGCTGCTGCATCACAATTTAATGGTATAGCAAGATATTAACAATATCTTAGCATACTAATCCATGATATATCATAAAAGGTTATTGTCCATTAGGCATAGAATGTCATGAAAACATCATTGTATAGTAAGACATATAAATATCAAAAATCATCATAGTTTAGGATGGCGCAAAAATGTCACAGCATATAAAAGCCTAAAAACAGGGTTTGAACCCTTGCCCTTCTCAGTGTGAGGCTATAGTACTAACCATCGTACCACCATGCTGCTGGATCAAAAACTCATTGTATAGCAAGATATATAAAATATCAGTATACTACTCCGTGAAATATCATAAAACGTCATAGTATTGTAAGGCATAAAACGTCAAAGTATAGTAAGGCATATAAAAATGCCAAAAAACTTAATCGCGTACTGTAGCGTGAAACTATCAAAAAACATCACAGGATTATAAAGTCTGAAACCAGGGTTTGAACCCTTGACCTTCTCAGTGTGAGGGAACAGTCCTAACCATCGCACCCCGATGCTGCTGCATTGCAAAGTCATTGTCTAGCAAGATATATGAAATATCAGTATACTACTCCTTGAAATATCATAGCACATCATAGTATAGTAAGGCATAAAAATGCCAAAAAAACGTCATAGTATAGTCAGGCACAAAACGTCACAGTATAGTAAGGCAAAAAAATGCCAAAAAAAGTCATGGTATAGTAGAGCATAAAAATGTCAAAAAACGTCATAGTATTGTATGGCATAAAATTTCAAAAAACGTCATAGTATACTAAGGCATAAAAATGACAAAAAAACGTCATAGTATAGTCAGGCACAAAACGTCACAGTATAGTAAGGCATAAAAATGACAAAAAAAAGTCATATTCTAGTAGAGCATAAAAATGCCAAAAAAATACATATTATACTAGAGCATAAAAATGGCAAAAAACGTCATAGTATAGTCAGGCACAAAACGTCACAGTGTAGTAAGGCATAAAAATGCCAAAAAAAGTCATATTCTAGTAGAGCATAAAAATGGCAAAAAACGTCATAATATAGTCAGGCACAAAACGTCACAGTATAGTAAGGCATAAAAATGCCAAAAAAAGTCATATTCTAGTAGAGCATAAAAATGGCAAAAAACGTCATAGTATTGTATGGCATAAAATTTCAAAAAAACATCATAGTATAATAAGGCATAAAAATTTCAAAAAACGTCATAGTATAGTATGGCATAAAATTTCAAAAAATGTCATAGTATATTAAGTCATAAAAATGGCAAAAAACATCATAGTATAGTCAGGCATAAAACGTCACAGTATAGTAAGGCATAAAAATGCCAAAAAACTTCATTGTGTACTATTGCGTGAAAATGCCAAAAAACGTCATAGTATAGTATGCCATAAAATTCCAAAAAATGTCATAGTATACTAAGGCATAAAAATGGCAAAAAACTTCATAGTATTGTATGGCATAAAATTTCAAAAAAACATCATAGTATAATAAGGCATAAAAATGGCAAAAAACGTCATAGTATAGTATGGCATAAAATTTCAAAAAACGTCATAGTATAATATGGCATAAAATTTCAAAAAATGTCATAGTATACTAAGGCATAAAAATGCCAAAAAAACGTCATAGTATAGTCAGGTACAAAACGTCACAGTATAGTAAGGCATAAAAATGCCAAAAAAAGTCATATTATAGTAGAGCATAAAAATGTCAAAAAACGTCATAGTATAGTATGGCATAAAATTTCAAAAAACGTCATAGCATAATAAGGCATAAAAATGGCAAAAAAAGTCATAGTATAGTCAGGCACAAAACGTCACAGTATAATAAGGCAAAAAAATGCCAAAAAAAGTCATATAATAGTAGAGCATAAAAATGTCAAAAAACGTCATAGTATTGTATGGCATAAAATGTCACAAAAACATAACAGTATATAAAGGCATGAAAGGTCATAAAAACGTCACAGTATGGTAAGGCATTAAACGCTAAAAAACATCACAGTATCATAAGGTATAAAAATGGCAAAAAACATCATAGTATGGTAAGGCAAAAAATATATCAAAAAGGACCATAGGACAGTAAAGCCGCAAACCAGGGATTGAACCCATGACCTTGCCAGTGTGAGGCAGCAGTCCTGACCATTGTACAACAATACTTCTGCATCACAAGCTCATGGTATAGCATGATATTAAGGATATTTTAGCATACTAATCCATGATATATCACAAAAGATTGTCCATTAGGCATAAAATGTCATGAAAACATCATTGTATAGTAAGACATATAAATATCAAAAATCATCATAGTATAGGATGGCGCAAAAATGTCACAGTATATAAAAGCCTGAAACCAGGGTTTGAACCCTTGCCCTTCTCAGTGTGAGGGAATAGTCCTAACCATTCTACCACCATGCTGCTGCATTATGAACGCCTTGTATAGAAAGGTATATAAAATATCAGTATACTACTCCGTGACATATCATAAAAAATCATAATATTGTGAGGCATAAAATATTATAGTATAGTAAGGCATAAAAATGGAAAAACAATTCATCGTATACTGTGGTGTGAAAATATCAAAAAGCATCATAAGAGAGTAAAGCCCCAAACTAGGGTTTGAACCCATGACCTTCTCATTGTGAAGCAACAATCCTAACCATTGTACCACGATGCTGCTGCATCACAATTTAATGGTATAGCAAGATATTAACAATATCTTAGCATACTAATCCATGATATATCATAAAAGGTTATTGTCCATTAGGCATAGAATGTCATGAAAACATCATTGTATAGTAAGGCATAAAAATGTCAAAAATCATCATAGTTTAGGATGGCGCAAAAATGTCACAGCATATAAAAGCCTAAAAACAGGGTTTGAACCCTTGCCCTTTTCAGTGTGAGGCTATAGTACTAACCATCGTACCACCATGGTGCTGGATCACAAACTCATTGTATAGCAAGATATATAAAATATCAGTATACTACTCCGTGAAATATCATAAAACGTCATAGTATTGTAAGGCATAAAACGTCAAAGTATAGTAAGGCATATAAAAATGCCAAAAAACTTAATCGCGTACTGTAGCGTGAAACTATCAAAAAACATCACAGGATTATAAAGTCTGAAACCAGGGTTTGAACCCTTGACCTTCTCAGTGTGAGGGAACAGTCCTAACCATCGCACCCCGATGCTGCTGCATTGCAAAGTCATTGTATAGCAAGATATATGAAATATCAGTATACTACTCCTTGAAATATCATAGCACATCATAGTATAGTAAGGCATAAAAATGCCAAAAAAACGTCATAGTATAGTCAGGCACAAAACGTCACAGTATAGTAAGGCAAAAAAATGCCAAAAAAAGTCATGGTATAGTAGAGCATAAAAATGTCAAAAAACGTCATAGTATTGTATGGCATAAAATTTCAAAAAACGTCATAGTATACTAAGGCATAAAAATGACAAAAAAACGTCATAGTATAGTCAGGCACAAAACGTCACAGTATAGTAAGGCATAAAAATGCCAAAAAAAGTCATATTCTAGTAGAGCATAAAAATGGCAAAAAACGTCATAGTATTGTATGGCATAAAATTTCAAAAAAACATCATAGTATAATAAGGCATAAAAATTTCAAAAAACGTCATAGTATAGTATAGCATAAAATTTCAAAAAACGTCATAGTAAAGTATGGCATAAAATTTCAAAAAATGTCATAGTATATTAAGTCATAAAAATGGCAAAAAACATCATAGTATAGTCAGGCATAAAACGTCACAGTATAGTAAGGCATAAAAATGCCAAAAAACTTCATTGTGTACTATTGCGTGAAAATGCCAAAAAACGTCATAGTATAGTATGCCATAAAATTTCAAAAAATGTCATAGTATACTAAGGCATAAAAATGGCAAAAAACGTCATAGTATTGTATGGCATAAAATTTCAAAAAAACATCATAGTATAATAAGGCATAAAAATGGCAAAAAACGTCATAGTATAATATGGCATAAAATTTCAAAAAATGTCATAGTATACTAAGGCATAAAAATGCCAAAAAAACGTCATAGTATAGTCAGGCACAAAACGTCACAGTATAGTAAGGCATAAAAATGCCAAAAAAAGTCATATTATAGTAGAGCATAAAAATGCCAAAAAAAGTCATATTATAGTAGAGCATAAAAATGTCAAAAAACGTCATAGTATAATAAGGCATAAAAATGGCAAAAAACGTCATAGTATAGTCAGGCACAAAACGTCACAGTATAATAAGGCAAAAAAATGCCAAAAAAAGTCATATTATAGTAGAGCATAAAAATGTCAAAAAACGTCATAGTATTGTATGGCATAAAATGTCACAAAAACATAACAGTATATAAAGGCATGAAAGGTCATAAAAACGTCACAGTATGGTAAGGCATTAAACGCTAAAAAACATCACAGTATCATAAGGTATAAAAATGGCAAAAAACATCATAGTATAGTAAGGCAAAAAATATATCAAAAAGGACCATAGGACAGTAAAGCCCCAAAGCAGGGATTGAACCCATGACCTTGCCAGTGTGAGGCAGCAGTCCTGACCATTGTACAACAATACTTCTGCATCACAAGCTCATGGTATAGCATGATATTAAGGATATTTTAGCATACTAATCCATGATATATCACAAAAGATTGTCCATTAGGCATAAAATGTCATGAAAACATCATTGTATAGTAAGACATATAAATATCAAAAATCATCATAGTATAGGATGGCGCAAAAATGTCACAGTATATAAAAGCCTGAAACCAGGGTTTGAACCCTTGCCCTTCTCAGTGTGAGGGAATAGTCCTAACCATTCTACCACCATGCTGCTGCATTATGAACGCCTTGTATAGAAAGGTATATAAAATATCAGTATACTACTCCGTGACATATCATAAAAAATCATAATATTGTGAGGCATAAAATATTATAGTATAGTAAGGCATAAAAATGGAAAAACAATTCATCGTATACTGTGGTGTGAAAATATCAAAAAGCATCATAAGAGAGTAAAGCCCCAAACCAGGGTTTGAACCCATGACCTTCTCATTGTGAAGCAACAATCCTAACCATTGTACCACGATGCTGCTGCATCACAATTTAATGGTATAGCAAGATATTAACAATATCTTAGCATACTAATCCATGATATATCATAAAAGGTTATTGTCCATTAGGCATAGAATGTCATGAAAACATCATTGTATAGTAAGGCATAAAAATGTCAAAAATCATCATAGTTTAGGATGGCACAAAAATGTCACAGCATATAAAAGCCTAAAAACAGGGTTTGAACCCTTGCCCTTCTCAGTGTGAGGCTATAGTACTAACCATCGTACCACCATGCTGCTGGATCACAAATTCATTGTATAGCAAGATATATAAAATATCAGTATACTACTCCGTGAAATATCATAAAACGTCATAGTATTGTAAGGCATAAAACGTCAAAGTATAGTAAGGCATATAAAAATGCCAAAAAACTTAATCGCGTACTGTAGCGTGAAACTATCAAAAAACATCACAGGATTATAAAGTCTGAAACCAGGGTTTGAACCCTTGACCTTCTCAGTGTGAGGGAACAGTCCTAACCATCGCACCCCGATGCTGCTCCATTGCAAAGTCATTGTATAGCAAGATATATGAAATATCAGTATACTACTCCTTGAAATATCATAGCACATCATAGTATAGTAAGGCATAAAAAAGGCCAAAAAAACGTCATAGTATAGTCAGGCACAAAACGTCACAGTATAGTAAGGCAAAAAAATGCCAAAAAAAGTCATGGTATAGTAGAGCATAAAAATGTCAAAAAACGTCATAGTATTGTATGGCATAAAATTTCAAAAAACGTCATAGTATACTAAGGCATAAAAATGACAAAAAAACGTCATAGTATAGTCAGGCACAAAACGTCACAGTATAGTAAGGCATAAAAATGACAAAAAAAAGTCATATTCTAGTAGAGCATAAAAATGCCAAAAAAATACATATTATACTAGAGCATAAAAATGGCAAAAAACGTCATAGTATAGTCAGGCACAAAACGTCACAGTATAGTAAGGCATAAAAATGCCAAAAAAAGTCATATTCTAGTAGAGCATAAAAATGGCAAAAAACGTCATAGTATAGTATGGCATAAAATTTCAAAAAACGTCATAGTATAATAAGGCATAAAAATGGCAACAAAAACGTCATAGTATAGTCAGGCACAAAACGTCACAGTATAGTAAGGCATAAAAATGCCAAAAAAAGTCATATTCTAGTAGAGCATAAAATTTCAAAAAAACATCATAGTATAATAAGGCATAAAAATGCCAAAAAAACGTCATTGTATAGTATTGCGTGAAAATTCCCCAAAAACGTCATAGTATAGTAAGGCATAAAAATGCCAAAAAACTTCATCGTATAATATCGCATGAAAATCTCAGAAACCTCATAGTATAGGATGGCATAATATTTCATAAAAACCTCATCATATAGTCTGGCATGAAAATGTAAAGAAACGTCATATCATACTAAGATATAAAAATGTCAAATAACATCATAGTATGGTCAGGTATAAAACGCCATAGCATAGCAAGGCAAAAAAATATCAGAAGAATTATGGTATATTAAGAAATAAAATGTCATAGTATATTAAGGCATTAAAATGCCAAAAAACTTCATTGTATAATATGGCGTTAAAATGTAAAAAAAATCATAGTATAGTATGGCATAAAATTTCAAAAAACGTCATACTATAATAAGGCATAAAAATGCTAAAAATATTCATAGTATACTAAGGTACAAAAATGTCAATATAGTATAGTAAGGGTTAAAACGTCATGGTATAGTCAGGCACAAAAATGCCAAAAATTTCCATCTTATAGTACGGAGTGAAAATTTCAAAAAACGTCACAGTATAGCAAGGCATAAAAATGTCAAAAGACGTCATAATATTGTAAGGCACAAAACATCATAGTATACTAAGGCATAAAAATACCAAAAAAAATCTACATATAGTATGGCGAGAAGAGTGGCATTTAATTTAAAAAAAAGTCACAGTATAGTAAGGCATAAAAATGTCATACTACAGTATGGCATAAAATCTCATAAAAACATCATAGTATATAAAGGCATAGAAGTTCATAAAAACGTATGGTAAGGCATAAAACATCATATTATAGTAAGTATGAAAATGCCAAAAAAACGTCATCAGATTGTATGGCATAGAAATGTCACGGGATAGTAAAGCCCAAAACCAGGGTTTGAACCGTTGACCTTCTCAGCGTGAGGCAATAGTATTAAGCGTTGTACGAGCATGCTGCCGTATGACAAACTCATGGTATAGCAAGGCATAAAATATATCATAGTATATTTATCAGTGAAATACACTGCCTGGCCAAAAAAAAAGTCGCCACCAAAAAAAAAAGTTCACACACTCTAATATTTCGTTGGACCGCCTTTAGCTTTGATTACAGCACGCATTCGCTGTGGCATTGTTTCGATAAGCTTCTGCAATGTCACAAGATTTATTTCCATCCAGTGTTGCATTAATTTTTCACCAAGATCTTGCATTGATGATGGTAGAGTCTGACCGCTGCGAGAACCTTCTCCAGCACATCCCAAAGATTCTCAATGGGGTTAAAGTCTGGACTCTGTGGTGGCCAATCCATGTGTGAAAATGATGTCTCATGTTCCCTGAACCACTCTTTCACAATTTGAGCCCGATGAATCCTGGCATTGTCATCTTGGAATATGCCCGTGCCATCAGGGAAGAAAAAATCCATTGATGGAATAACCTGGTCATTCAGTATATTCAGGTAGTCAGCTGACCTCATTCTTTGAGCACATACTGTTGCTGAACCTAGACCTGACCAACTGCAGCAACCCCAGATCATAGCCCTGCCCCCACAGGCTTGTACAGTAGGCACTAGGCATGATGGGTGCATCACTTCACCTGCCTCTCTTCTTACCCTGATGCGCCCATCACTCTGGAACAGGGTAAATCTGGACTCATCTGACCACATGACCTTCTTCCATTGCTCCAGAGTCCAATCTTAATGCTCCCTAGCAAATTGAAGCCTTTTTTTCCGGTTAGCCTCACTGATTAATGGTTTTCTTAAGGCTGCACAGCTGTTCAGTCCCAATCCCTTGAGTTCCCTTCGCATTGTGCGTGTGGAAATGCTCTTACTGTCACTATTAAACATAGCCCTGAGTTCTACTGTTGTTTTTATTCGATTTGATTTCACCAAACGTTTAAGTGATCGCCGATCACGATCATTCAGGATTTTTTTCCGGCCACATTTATTCCTCGTAGACGATGGGTCCCCACTATCCTTCCAGTTTTTAATAATGCGTTGGACAGTTCTTAATCCAATTTTAGTGGTTTCTGCAATCTCCTTAGATGTTTTCTCTGCTTGATGCATGCCAATGATTTGACCCTTCTCAAACAGACTAACATCTTTTCCACGACCACGGGATGTGTCTTTCGACATGGTTGTTTAAGCAATGAGAGGCAACTCATTGCACCAGTTGGGGATAAATAACTTGTTGCCAGCTGAAAGATAATCGCCCATGCAGTAATTATCCAATAGGAGGCTCGTACCTATTTGCTTAGTTAAATCCAGGTGGCGACTTTTTTTTTGGCCAGGCAGTGTATTATGAACCATCCTTTTATGATAAAATGTCATGAAAACATCATAGTATAGTAAGGCATAAAAATGCAAAAAAAATTGCACAATAATGTATGGCATAAAAATATCAAAAAACGAAATAGGATAGTAAAGCCCCAAAACAGGGTTTGAACCGAAGACCGTCCCAGTTTTGGGGAGCAGTCCTAACCATTGTATCACCATGCTGCCCCATCACAAGCTCCTACTATAGCAAAGCATGAAAACATCATAGTATATAGTAAGGCACAAAACGTCATGGTATAGCAAGGCATAAAAACGTCAAAAACGTAATAATGGAATCATGGAAAAAAATATCAAAAAACGTCATAGTAAAGTAAGGCATAAAACGTCAAAAAACATCATATCATAGTATGGCATCAAAATGACATAGTATAATAAAGCATAAAAACATTATATTACAGTAAGGTATAAAAAGTCATAGTATAGTAGGACATAAAAATGTCATAGTATAGTAAGACATAAAAACAGTCATAGAATTCATGTTGACATTTTCATGGCTTTTCTCTACAGAAATTCAACTCATAGTTTGACATATCCACCATTTTATGTTTACTTTTGACAATTGACTTGACTGCTAGCCCATAGAAGACAGAAGCCAAGGCCATCTTGCTAGTTTACGTTAGCTAACTTGGTTAAATAACATCAGTTGACATTTTTCTGGTGAAGTTAGGTACCACTGTGATATTCCCACATGATGTGAGCCTTAAGATAGCCCCCGCCCTTTCAGTAAATCAAATGCTAGCATGCCTAAATAAGTTGTCATTGAGTAGTAGCCTCTTGGAGGACACATTTGGAAAGATCAAATATGACTTCACTCCAAATTGCGACATGTGCATCCATATGCGACATGTGCATCCATATGCGACATGTGCATCCATATGCAAACCTACACCCTTGGTGCTGAGTATGTGCCAAACTACTTAGAACGCAGAGCGCCATTCATGTACAGCTGAGCACATTGCCAAAAACACCAGTTCTAAAATTCAGGCTTCAACACAATATTTTCTCTATTGTGAAGAAACATAATCTGGCAATGTGGCGAGAAGATCCATGTGTTATTTTAATTTTTTTAATTTTTTTAATTTAATTGAATCAGGTAGAAATTGCTGTAATGTCACTCATGTGATTGTCCAACTACCCATCCATCCACCGGCACCATGCGTTTGGCCTTTGAAACCCTTCCTGTTCAAACATTGACATGGCAACAAAATAGCGTTCTGATTATTTCTGTGTATGTGTCTGACAGTAGTCTGTTCTTTTCTTCTCCTGCTTCCTGTCTCTTGATTGGTTCCTTGCTTGCTATGTGCTTCAACCTGTTGGCAAATAAGTTCATTTTTGTTGAGCCATTTGTGCCTCCATCCTTCAAATTTTACCAATTTTAAGAGGTACAATACCACTTATTTTTACAGAAAATAATTAGCCCCTGCTTGAATTCTCAATAAGTTTGACTCCTCATGTGGTGTCATAATTGGTAAATTAAGCAATGGGGAAAAAAAGAAAAGATCACTCAAAGAAGATTTTTTTGCTGTATTGACTAAATTAAATTAACAAACACAACACATGCTGAAAGCTGTAAAATCTACATACTTCTCTTTGTTGTCCAGTTTATTTGACCAGTTATGTATGGTCAAAACGCAGTATTGCCAAATTTCTCCCTTTTTTTTCTTTAATTCTAGCTGATTTGTAATTGATGACTTCTTCTGGATGCCTCCAATTCTCATGGGATATTAGCAAATTTGTAACTAGATTTGGTAACTGCTGAGATCCTGGCATCTTTATTACTCCAAATTGACAAATTGAAGACTTTTTTTTTAAACCATGGGGAAAAGCCTTTATGTTTTGATGAATGTGCATTTGGAGACAAAACCGTACAGCTAATGCAGATTTGTTCTGTTTCCATACACTGTGTAGCTGTGCCTCCACCGAGAGCAGACACTGGAGAGAAGGCTCTGATGTGTAAATTCAGATTCATATACGATGTCAACTGGTGACTTCATGTCAGTTTTTCAATAGCGTCATTTGTCAACACTGTAAGCGCATTTTCCAGCCATCCTTGGATCAGAGCAAGTGATGTGTAGGATTCTCTCATTGCCAGATAAACATGAAGAAACTTGTAGCTAAACAGCTCTAAACAATGTGGATGGAAAGATGGAATAGAGAAAACTTTTTATCTACTCTGTGCATTTATGTTGATCCTGATTGCAGAGGACATTCATCTGGAACCAAGGCTGTTTCACTTCACCATCTATACTGTACCTATGTGCTGCTGCTGCCTCAATGAGCTTGTTCTTGCTGCATTTTCATTCTATACCAGTACATAATGGAGACTTAAACACTTAGAAACACAAACCACAACAAAACATATCCCTTTGGGCCTTGAGTTTTATTTCTAGTTAGTGCCACGGGTGCTCAGCTCCGAGGCACTCCTCTACAGCTAGAATAGCTGAGAGGAGTGCCTTGGGGCAGAGCCCCGAGGCATCTATTAATATTCTGTTTCGGGTTTATTATTCTTCCGCCAAATTTCGGCGCGTAACTCGTCCCGCAGCTTTGAGAAAACCCCGGTAATATATACATCAAAACGTGCGTCTTGATCCCGAAAGGGGTGCTATGACTTTTTGTGTTAAAATTCCAATTTTTCCCAAAGTTATTCCCAAAAAACTGGGAATAAATAATGCATTAGAAATGCATTGGAATTTTCTTTAGAAACCCACCTTTTTTCTACAAAATTGCACCTTTTTTCTGAGTCACCCAGCTCTCTCATACCTGCACGTAGAAATGTGATTCAAACTATAAAACGGAGGAAAACTTCTGCTCTCTCAAAAAGACAGGAACTGTTTTTACATAACATGTAAACTTTTCAAACTGTGAGCACTCAAAGGAGGAGTGCAAATCACTTTTTCTTCAAAGTTAGAGTGAAAGCGTCAGTTGGCTAGAGTGCGTGAAGCAGTAAAAAATAACCTTTATTTTTATTTTTAACTCGAGCTCGCGGCCAAACCGTAAAAAGGAGACAAATAATTCTTTCTGAAAATGTAGACATAGTTGTTGGGATTCATTGGGATGTAGAAGCCAAATTCTGGGCAGATTTTCACATTGCCATGGCAACGGCAGCTCCTGACCTGTGTGCGTGCCTGCGTGCGCCTAGCAACCAGATAACCAACTCTCCAAGCTCTGCTAGCTTTACATTAGCCGCATGTTAGGTCTTAAATTACATTTAGTTAGGTCTTAAATATGTAAGTCCATTTACTGCTTCCTTCGTTGCTTTTTTTTTGTTTTGTTAAAAGAGTGAATGAAGTTGTGACGGTCTCCGCTGAGACAGAGAAGAGGAGAAGCTACTAGCCCTCTCTCGCTGTCAATTCTAGTCGCGTTGCTCTCCTCCCCAGTAATGTTAAATTTAGCACAGAAAAAAACATAATAGTGGTAATTTAAATAGCGGTTCATGGGATTTATTAACCCTCAGGGGTCCCTCTGTCCTTTTTTGGACATTTTCTTTACTTTTCTTTTTTGATTTGCTGATCATTTTGGCTGTGTTACAGCTGAAGGTATGGATTTCTGCAAGAAAGTGTCTTTTTTTGACATATTTTTAAAATCTAATGTCAGTTACTGTTACAGGTCTATTATACACTGGTAACACATTTTGTACCCTCTGGGGTTCCTCGCGTCCAAAAAAGGACACACAAAGAAAATGCTATAAAATCCTCATATATCAATATTTTTTTCTGCTTTTTTTGCATAAATCTCTTAAACCACTTCAGTTCTGCTCAAACCTACCAAATGTTTATTAGTTTTCAGGATTTTAACCCTTTAAATGCCAGTTTGAAGACATGTTGCCTCTTGTTTTATTTAAAAAAAACAACACAGAATATGAGATATTTCCCACATAATACATGGTGGAGGGATGTGACATTGTTTTATATCAGAGTCTTTTATATCAAGACATTTCTCAAAACCAGAATCTGATCTGATCTGACTTTTGAACACTGGAAATAAATCATGTACTCATCCCGGCAGTAGCCCCCGTGGCACTCAAAATTTCCCTGGAATTTTCTAGTTGTTATTGTTATTATCTACTTGATAATTAGCCTCACTAAGCATTATATATTTTCCTCTTCCTCCTGAGCTGCTGCCGTGGACAGAAAAAGTGAGTACGAGCTTCTGACTGGAAGGAAACAGTGATCTAGAATAGACTAATATAAAAACAGAGGAAGTAATATTAGCTACACAGCGTGTGCTACACCTGTTTATACGTATAATATCAGTGTAATAATTCATTAACATTTAATTTGTCTCTCACTAACCATTATTTATTGTTCTTCATTTTTACCACCTGAGCTGCTGCCGTAAACTGTGAATGAAAGAGGTGAGTAAGAGGTATACTAGCTAAATGCCTGTTTATTCATTTAAATATAATGTCACTTATTTAGCAGTTCAAGGACTATTTGTCTTACTAACCATTATTTCTTTCTCTGTCCTACTCCTCCTACTCTGACACTTGAGCTGCTGTTTACTGAGGACAGAAAAGGTGAGTATGAGCTTCTGACTTAAAGAAAATGAGCTACAATATAACATAATGTAGAGACAGTAATGTATACTAATGTTTATACTAGCGGCATGCCCGTTTATATAGTTTAAACCAGTTTAGTGCTGTAGACTTAATACCAACCCACTGTTTGAGATGAGTTAAAGGACGCCATGATCCAGAGTGTTGAAGGCAGAACTAGGATCTATTAAAACCAAGATGGCATTTTCCCAGAGTCAACAGAGAGTAACTTGTAACCTTGTCATGTCCTGTGAAGGGCTGTGAAGTCAGGCTGAAATGGATTGAGGTTCTCATTAGTATTCAGGATACCATTGACCAATACTTATTTAAACATTTAGCACGGAGGTTGTGATTTTTTAGCAAAGGCATGTTTAAAACATGCAAGGACAGCGCCATACTAACTAGCATGCTAGGTGGAGAAAACCCAGACAATAAATACATATTTATCAATGCGTGTGGCTCAATCGGGAATGATTTGCTTTTCTTTACCTTCTCTACTTTTCTAAGCAATTTGAGTAACCATGGCAACATAAATAGTGATGAAAGGCGAAAACTTTTCCATAGAGAATGAATGGGGAGACGTCTTCGAAACAACCAACTTTGGAGCTGCTGCGTCATACTTCAACGTAGAAAAATGGTTGAAAAGTTAAACGGGTCACAAGACTTGAGACTCTTTTGGGTTAAATCTGTATTTTTCAACAAATCAGTGAAAGACACCTCAAACTTTGGTTTTGTTTTTATTGACAATTTGACATCATGACAAATTAAATACAAAGCTGAACAGAGCATGGCAGCGGTCAGACAGTCAGACTGAAGCTCAACAATCACACCAAAGAAAAAAATACCAGATGACAGACAGAAAGTAACGACGATGCCCCGAAACACTCACAGAGGCATGATGGGAAAGTTGTAAGTGCTAAATGCACTTCTCTGAAACCAACATCTGATTAGAGAACACTTTTATTTCTCAGTTTAAGATGTTAACCGTTCAACGTGGCTTAAAGAAGTTGTTTAAATCAGGACGAGTGCGTTTCTGAATTTTTGTTCTGGTTTTGGTTCATTTCAGAGACCAGAGCCGGCCCTGGTTTTTGTTAATGCCTTAAGACCAGGACTGTGAATCAGCAGCAGAATTAACATGGATTCAGTCGAAAGACAGTTTTATTTCAGTAACGACTGTGGTATTTTTGAGTTGATCCAGAAACTTTTTTTTCTCGTCCAGTTTGTTTCCTCAACAGATTTAAATGTACAGAGGCTTGAATCTGCCAGGAAAAGACAAAAATACATGAAATATTTGGATGGAAATAAATATTATAAATCTAAATTTTAAGTTATTGGGTCAAAATTTTGAGACACCGAGTCATAAATATGAGATAATGAACCAACTGTTTAACTTATAAATATAATTCTGAGATATTAAGTCAGAAATGATCAGATAAGTTATATATAGGATAATAAATCAACATTTTCACTTAAGATGAAATTTTCAGATATAAATACAGATAAATCAAAAATAATTCTTGTATATTGAGTGCAGATTATATTAAGCATATATATTAATATTATGTTAAAATTCTGACTAAGTATTAAAGAATAATAAGATAGATAAATTAAAAATCTTGATGAACACTCAAAATTTTAAGTCATTAATACATCAACATTTTGACTTAAGACAAAATTACACTCTGATTCTGAGTCATAAATATATAAATAAAAATGTGTTTTCAATAAAGAATTAAGTCACAAATCTAATTTAAATGAGCTCATTAGGATGAAATAAGAGAAAACTTTATCTGAAATTAAATCATAACTACAGTCAAAATGTTTAATCAGAAAGTCCAGATATAAGAAAATCTCGGTTATTACAGCAGGATAGAAATTCTACTTATATTTCTATTAAAAAATATTTAGTTCAAAAGAACTATTCTTGTATCATTTCTTTTATCTGTTTATTTTCCAGGCAGGTTCGAGCTTCCACACAGATCAAAGTTCTGCTCAGTCATAAGCTCTGCAGTCAACAAATGTGACCAGCTGTCAAACCTGTGAGAACAGACGAGCACTGACAGGAGGCAGTGAACACATCATCAGATTTCTGTCCTGACTCGGGCTGTGATCACAAATTTGTCATTTCAATCTTTTTTTCCCTGTATTTTATTTTAGAAATGTTTTTGAGCAGCTGTGACATTTAGTTTTAGATTGTATTGTTGTTTCTGTAGAAAAATGTTTTTATACAAGGTTTAGAAAAAAGTGTTGCTCTAATGTCAGAATGAAAAAGGTTCATGTTGGCACCAACATAAAAGATTACCTGCTGTAATTAAACACGTTTTAATGAAACACAGTTTAAGTAAAACAACAAAATGTCACATTAGATTTTGGTTTATTTATTTTCACGTAACTTTTTATTTCACAGGTAAATTACTAATTAACAACTTCAAAGAAGTAAGATTTAATTTGGTTCTAATTTTAGCGAAAGTTCAGCCTTAAGTTCCAATTAAGTGTCAGCAGGAGAGAAATCTAAAATTCAAACTACAACTAAAGAAGGAAAAAAGTGACAACATCTGAGCTTTGACAAAAAAACTCAGGTGTTCACACGATACACTGTCCTTCTGATCCACTGCAGCCTGCTCATCAGTTGTTGAGAAATGTTGGATTTGACACCGTCTCTAGAAAAATTGTGGATAAAGGTAAAGCCATTTGCTGCCTTACAGTCCCGTTACCACGGTTACAAATCTGAAGTGTAAGAGTCTGACCATGAACAGGGGCTGAAACGTTCCCGGTCTCACTCCAGAAATATATACAGATTCTGTTTCCAGTAATAAATGAATAATGGGTTTAAAAAGGAGCTTCCTCTATAACTGGAGCCAGATATCAACAGTTATCAAAATGAAAAACTTTATTGAACTTCAGAGCTTATTTTCTGCATCAATGGAAACAAAATCAGTGGAGGGAGTTTTGTATGGTTGGTCTCTGCTGACGTCCTGGTTTAAAGTTTAGTTTCATCTGCAGTGAAGCTGATTACTGGGAAATTATCAAGTTCCTCAGAGGGGGTCACATAACAACAACAGGAACTTTTTAATGTTAATTGTGGTGGATCATTCACAGAGGATGGAAAAATTTAAGTCAAAATCATGAAATATAGAAGTGGAATTTGGAGAAAACCTGATTTTCTTTTACTTTTGTAAATGCACTTTCAGGGTTAAAAAGCTCCATAAATTCAAGTTTTCATAAAAGAGAAGAATTACAGAAGACTGTCCGACTCTTCTAAAACATGTAAAATGACTCTGATCCATTATTATTTTCCACTGGTGTGAAAACAAGCAGGAAAAATTAATGCAGAAACGTGGCTTCAGCTGGTGAAACTGGTTTCATCAGAAAAAACTGCTCATGTCATTCTGGTCAATAAAAGAGATTACAGATCAAATAAACAGGTTTTCACCAATTTTCCTTCATCATCGCTTGGCGCCATTGTCAATGTCAACAATTGTGACTTATCACTTCATTAACGGTTAATAAATCATTTATCTAAGCTTTATAGATCAGCTATAAACCATCAATAAGAAAAACCTTTGGGTTGTCAGTTGTGGCTGCTGTTCGTTCTCCAGCAAGAATTTTTCTGCATCTTTTCTTCAGGTAAAACGTTCAAATGAATCATTTAACCTCTGACCTTCTGCAAAAAGCCAAAGATAATCGGAGACAAAATCCGTTTTTTAACCACTGATCGGTATTTAAATCCACACACCTCTTGGATTTTTAAAAAGACCTTTAATTAATGACTGAACTTTTGTAACTGCAGATGACTGGTTCGCTTCTACTGATGGCTAATTAGAAAGTTTAATTTTTGTAATTAATTAAATGAGTAAACCAGAGCTGATCTCATTATGTTGTTGTCTATGAGCACTAAAACAACTGCGAAAAAAGCAAAATATTTTAGATTTTCTTTTTGTTGAACTGTTTCAGCTCCACACGCTCCATAAATGTATCTTATATATGATTTATAACTGATCAATTTAACATCCGTAAATGATTTTATTGACTGTTAATAAAGACATTAGTTATGTGTTACAAACCCTTTATAAAGACTGTTACAGTTGTACCTGTGTGTTCTACCAGACTTCATCTTCACTTCTTACAAATTTACAAACGTTCCCAAACTGTCACCTGTGGAACAAAGCACTGGGGTTTGGCATCGAGCTGACTGTGTGTGTGTGTGTGTGTGTGTGTGTGTGTGTGTGTGTGTGTGTGTGTGTGTGTGTGTGTGTGTGTGTGTGTGTGTGTGTGTGTGTGTGTGTCTGTGTCTGTGTGTGTTACAGATGATGAAGATGATGAAGAGTCTATAGGAGGATACAGTCTGAGTCCTTGTCTCTCCTCCTGGCTTGCTGTGACCCCTGACCTCTGACCTGCAAACAGGAAGCCAACATGAGTCACCATGTGTTTAAAGGAACAGACCGCTGATTTATCTCAGTGGTTACCAAGGTCTACAAGGTTTGTTCAGTTTTAGATATTATATGTTTAAAAGATGGCGATGTTTACATTTACTACAGGGTTCACAGATTTCAAACATAAGCAGAAGCAAAAGATATAAAATAATTGTTTTAAAAAGACTGCAGAATGTGAAGTTATGCAACAGGGGAGGAAAACAAGAGGTGAGTCACTGAGTGAGCTGCTGGCTATAACCTGAGCCTGTATCTGTTTCCATGTAGTCAAACTGTCTCATTAACAGCAGCTGAATCAGCTGTGATCAGCTCCTGTTTGCACTGTATCATGGACGTACAGACAGCTGTCACTGGATCACTGCGATACTGAAGAAAACTTAGAAACAGGAGGATTCTGAATGAAGTTCTGCTGCCTCTTAGATCATTTTCCAGGACATTTTCAGTGACATAATGAAGCAAGGTCAGATGATCACATCCTCAACTAACAAGTTCCTCTCTGTGGAGTCTCCTTTAAAACACACGTGTTAATCTATCTGAACGAACCTCAACCCTGGAACCGTTCTGTTACAGCGACGGCTTTAACAGTTTATTCATACAGTGACTGGATTCACTTCCAATTCATTCAAACTTGATGTTTTGAAGAAGTGACAGTGACAGTACAAAAGCTACATCATGAACACAGTTCATTTTCATGCTTTATGAATTCAGATCGACAAGCATTAAAAATTAGGTAAAGATGTTTTAAGGCAACACTTCAGGTTAATTCAGGAAGCCCATGCTGCCTAAGAAACAAGACTCCAGCTGTGAGTCTCTGTTACCTGCTGTGCTGCCTGCACTGATCCCTGCTGCTGCTGCTGTTGCTGTTGTTGCTGGAGTTGCTGCTGTTGCTGGTATTCCTCCTGCTGGAGCTGACGGGCCAACTCCAGGTCACTGAGGGGCCCCGGGGCCCCGCCCTGCTGCTGCTGCAGGGACACCGCCACCAGGTAGTCCTAACACCAAACACAAGATCAGTCAGTGACTGGTTAAACTAGCTCTGTCACAGCACCACCTGGTCCGTCCGTCTGTCTGTCTCACCTGGTCAATCTGTCTCTGCTGGTCCTGGGCCGTGGGGGGCAGGGTGGAGGTGGGCGGAGCTCTCTGATGACACAGTCTGAAGTCAGAGTCACAGAAGTTCCCATCGCCCTCGACGTTATGAAGAGACTCCCAGACCAGACCCTCCTCCTGCAGGAAACCCTGATCTGTCACCAGCAGGTACAGGTGACCCTGAGAGAGAGGAGAAAACTTTATTAACAACAGGTATTTATTACAAGCAGCCAGTAAGTTTGTGTCTGTCCACACTAAACGCCTTCAGCTACCAGGTGGAACACAGTTCACCTGACCCACAGTTAGCCTCCTTCTGTGTGTGTGTGTGTGTGTGTGTGTGTGTGTGTGTGTGTGTCCACCTTGTGTTTGATCATGGTACTGAAGTGGTTGTTCCTGAAGAACACGGAGATCTCTCCCTCTTTGGCCGTCGTGTTGAGTTCACACAGACCGTGATACGACAACTGAGTCGCTGTCGACTCCAGAAACTGCTCTGCTACAAGACCTGGAGAAAACACACACACATCATGTAGAGACACCACACACACACATACACACAGATATGTGTACACACACAGTGAGAGCTGTTGGTTCACAAACAGGGTGATTCATCAGACCTCTGTGCACAGTCAGTGTCTGCAGAGTGTGCTGTGTGCGTGGTCATGTTTTTATGAGTGTGTTCGTTCGTGTTCAAGTGTGTGTTACCTTCACTGACTCGACTGCTGTCAGCAGAGTGTTTGTAGTCGATGATTTTCTCCACCAGCTGGTTGTAACTCAGTTTCCCCACAGCAGCCACCATCTCTGGACTCTGCACACACACGCACACACAAACAAACACAAACAAACACACACACACGAAGGATAATGTGGTCACAATCTCTGCTAATGAATCATTAACAACTAATTACCTACAGTACATTTTCCATCCATGTTTATAGACTGACAGAGCTCCACTGGTTTCACTGGTTCGTGTTCATCAGTCACAGTAAACATCAGTGTGTTTGTTCTGTTACTCTCATATTCACACAGGTTCACTTACACAACCCGATCACTGCTGTAGAATCATAAACACAACCACAGAACAAGTTTCAGACAGATGGAGGCTCGTTATTCACAAATTCTGTTCACATTCTGACTTTTTCTTCACGAGCTGAACCAAACAGCTCTGACTGCCTCATACTAACAAGTGCTGTTAATGTTATATCTGAACCCGATCTGATTAAAACACTGTGTGAGTCTCACTGTGTCCCTGGGCGACATGTTCCCTCATCACCATGAACACACACACTGTAGTTTATTCTGACTCAGTCACACACACACACACACACACACACACACACACACACACACACACACACACACACACACACACACACACACACACACACAGTCCTGCTGCCACAAATTCTCGCTACAGCACCAAACATGGATTAATCCGCCACTGAAAACAGTCCCCAACAAATGCTTTATATGTTTCCTCCTGTTTGTCTGATAAAAACTACAGTTAGCAGCTGTACACTAAACTATATATTTGTGAGGAGTTTTCTTGAGATCTACATCTTCAGTAGGAACCAATGAGCTCAGAGCTGAGAGACAGAGGAGGGAAGGTGTTGAGAGACGGACTCACACATTGTCGGATTGAGTCTGAACATGAGATTTGATATTTCCATCTCATGCTCCGTCATAGATACATACACAAACAGGGGAAACACACACACAAGCTGAGTGTTACCTGTGGGTCGACCAACCAGCCGTGGTACAGTGGGATGTCCAGCAGGTCGAACACGATGCACTCAGGTGTGTATTCAAAGTCTGTGACTCCAGTGAAACGTACGTTAACATCCAGACCTGTGGAGAGCTTAGGGAGGACCGCCATGGCATCACTCATGTTCTGAAGACACACACACACAGACACACACACACACACACACACACACACACACACACACACACACACACACACACACACACACACACACACACACACACGTCAGTCATAGCTCCACAGTTAGTCTTTTGTTCAGTCAGTGTTCATGTTCGACAAACTAATCTCAACTCAAGCTCCTCTGTAGTGAGTTACTTCACTGATGAAGACTATCTGATGCAGTCGAAAGCTCTGGAAAAAGCAGGTAAGGGACTTAAGGACTTAAGGGATTATTCTGTCAAACTACGACTTACAAGGTCAAAGATAAATTTTCATGTTGCCGTTTGTCTCAGCAGATATGTGTGTGTGTGTGTGTGTGTGTGTGTGTGTGTGTGTGTGTGTGTGCGTGCGTGCGTGCGTGCGTGCGTGCGTGCGTGCGTGTACCTGTTGGAAGTTGAGCTCCATCCCATCAGCTTTCTCTCTGGGTGTGACAGACAACACACACTCTCCTACAGAACAAACACACACATCACTGCATCACTTTGTTGTTATCATGTGATAAACATCAGACAGTAACAGCTGACTGCTCCTTTTCCATAGCAACACCCGAGCAGGTAAATTACAACAATAAAGTTCATAATAAATAAAACATAAAATCAACACATGCAGCAACAGACACTAAAGGTAGCCCAGACTGTAGTCTGTGGATATTAAAATGTCCGTTTGTGTTTTTGAGAGGGTTGACACTGAGGACACAGAAAACCTGTGATCCGGCACATAACAACAACTGAAGAGTTCAGAAATGTTTTTTGGAGGAAGAGCTTGTTAAAAACAATCCTATAATTAACAGGTGGTCAATGAAGGAAGGTGAAGATAGGAGTGATGTCATTGCGTTTTGTTGAATTTCATGGTTTCTACGTGTTGAACCAGCTGCAGAGGGAAAGAGATGGAGCTACAAATGCTTGTCGGCCTGTCCGAGTCAGGATTTCTCACTGATGCTCTGACTCCAGGTGTTGGGGGAACCATCGTTGGTATATCAATTTATCAGAGGCTTGTTGCATCATGCTATTACTGATGATGACGTCACTAGAGGCGAGTCAGACAGGTGAGAGTTTTGCTTTAAATACTGAGCCTTTATTCACACTCACTGAGAGCAGAGCAGTCCACCCTAAAAACCCTCTGACAGGTAAACTCAGCAGCTGATTGGCTGACACCTCTGTGTGCATGAGATCTTACCCAGGTGAGCCATCAGGTCCTCGGTGGTGACCACTTCAGTCTGAGCAGGAAGCTTTGCCTGAACGAACACACACACACACACACACACACACACACACGCGCGCACATGCACACACACACGCACACACACACACACGCACACACACACACACACACAATGAGTACAAATGATGCTAAGGTTTAACAAATAAAGAACAGGATTAAAAGGGTCAGCTCACTTAAATTAGTCATCAGTCATGTGACCACACTGACGTGTACACAGTCTTGGTTTACCTGCAGACTCAGAGCAGGGCTGTTTGGTTCTTCAGAGCTGGTTAAACATTTATCTGGAGCTGTTGTCATAGCAACAAAGTTGGGATCTGGAGCTGGATCAGGACCATGGGTTTTTTACAGGGAGCCACATACAAATGATTTTCTACCTTTATTTATATATTAACTTTATTTAACCAGGTTTTTTTTCTTTCTTTGAATCATAAACAGCTCCCAGTGTAACACAGGTGTGGACAGTAAACAGAGGATCAGAGGCTCTGCAGGTCTGACTATTGCAGTTCGTCCTTCAGACTCAGACCAGAGTCTCTGCCCCCTCACAAAGACACGGATCCAGTATGAAGACTCATATAAACTACATATTAACTGTGTGTCATGGTAGCAGGTGATGTGTCCCCCTGCAGACGCTTTAGGCTTTGTCCTGCTGGATGTCTGTGCCTGTTACAGACCAGATCCTGTTATTTCACCAGGGTTAAAATGTCAAGAACCATGAGTTAAATTACAGTGAAGACACGCGCCACCCCTGCCCACCCCCTCCTTTTCATGTTCATTCTGACTGTATGGGGCTTTAGTCAATAATCACAGTGTAATTAAAGAGACTCAGTGTTGATGATGAAGCTCCTGGTGAGTCATCCAGATCTGAGGCCAAACTTAAAATACTTAGAGAGTGGAGAAATAAACCTGATTAGATACGAGTGTGTGTGTGTGTGTGTGTGTGTGTTTTACCTTCCAGCGCAGGAAGAGTGTGTTCATGATGGCCAGCAGGGGGCAGGGTCCGTTCTCGCTCTGAGTGATGATGGGGGTCTTTTTCTCCTTCCAGGTGATCCACTTCACCAGGTAGTACGCGGGCATGGACGGCCTGGGCTCCACAGCTGCAGCAGCTGTGGAGGACGAGGCAGCGGCAGCGGCAGCAGGAAGAACTGCTGCTGCAGCAGCGACAGCGCCCCCTGTGGACAAGATGACGACTACAGTCACACACAGACTTCAACTGTTTCCACGGCTGGTTTTTCCCGGTTCTGATGTGTTGATGGTTAAAATCCCTGTTCACTATGATTTCTACTTTACTTTACTTTTACATCATATTTCTATAATACTGTACAGTGTGTACATTGTTAAATATATTGTACATATTCATATTACAGTGTTTATGTGAATTATTATTCAAATCTCACCTGCATATTAATATATATTTCTTAATCTCAACTCTATTTGATTTTATCTTGTTTTAGATTCTTATTAAAAGAGCTCTTTGTTTTTTCTTCACCTGCCTCTGTGCTGCTGTAACATGCATTTTTCAGCAATCAATTTACTCCACAGAACAAGAACAAAACAAACTCTTCAGCCCAGAGTCTTTTCATCTTCCTCCGTATGAGTTCTCACTGTTTCAAACACTGACTCGAGCAGCACAGTGTTTTCTGTTTCTCCATCCTGTAATTTCCTCTAATCTCACTGAACCACTCTATTCCTGTGATTCACCTCTGTGAAGGCTCACCTCGCCCTGTTCACCCTGTCACTGTTTTCTGCTTGAACTAAATCAGACTAAAGCCTGTAAATGAGGAATGAGTCACTGGAGCTGATGAGGACAAGTCACAGCGGAGTTACAGACAGAGCTGGAGACGCTCTGTTATTTTTACTCAACACACAAACTCCTGTTACATAGGGAAGAGTGTCGTGGCTTTACTCTGCCTCAGAGTTTGGTATAAAACAGACAAACACAGAATAAGAAGGCCATTGTTGTTCTGGTGGGGGGAAGTCACTCTCACTTTTACAACATCCGTGTAAAAGTGAGAGCTGGCATTGTGGGACAGATGCCAGCTGTTGTGTTACACCTCTGACTTCTGAACGTCAACATGCTCTAAACTCACAAACTGGGGCGGCATCATATCGACTTTGTTTGGTTCAGTGTAAACAAGTAAAGGCATCATAATGAAGGGTCTTGACAGTAACATACTGGGATCTCTGTGTAAAAAAACGCTACAGTGACATATTTTATTTCAGCCTGAAAAAAGAAAAAAAAACAAACATGTTTTTCATGTGTAAGATGCATCTTACGCAGAGGATGACAAACTTCTGTTTTATTTCTCTTCATAACATCAACAAGGCTGATGTGTCAGTGAGACGATCAGAAGTGGATATTTATGGATATTAGAGATTGAAATAGAAGTTACTTCTATTCAGTTAATCAAGAAAAACCATCTACATGACATTAATTTAACAGTTTGTTACTTCAGTCATTTTTCCATGAAAAAAAGAAACTGACAAATTCTCTTTATGTCTCAAAAACCACCTGTCCATGTACGTGAACTTCATGTAACAGTGGACTCAGATTACAGTAAGTCTTGTTTGTCAAGTGAGGCCATCTTTGCTGCAGCCGCAGTGAACAATCTGTGAGTAACATTGACATCACTGCTGAGTGTGTGTTTCTGTGTGTCAACATGTCAGCACATCACTCTATAGTTCTGCTTCCTCCTTTTACATCAAACGTCCTGAAGACAAACTGAACCAACACATAAAACACCGGCATCACACACACAAATCCTGAGTGTGTGTAGCCAGCAGAGTGTGTGTGTGTGTGTGTGTGTGTGTGTAGCCAGCAGAGTGTGTGTGTGTGTGTGTGTAACTAACAGTTCACATGAATTTCTCCAAGGGGATAAATAAAGTATATATATCTACCAAATAGTTGTTTCCATTACTGATTTACCTGCTGTTTTTTTGTGGGAATAAAAACCTGACACCAGCTCTGTCATAATTTTTTTTCTTCTTCAACACCTCAGCATGAACAACGCTGCGTTACAAGATCAAAGCTGGTTAAAAATAACATTGGTGGACGTCTCACCTGCAGCTTCTTGCGTCTCATCGCCCTTCAGACTGGGGACCTCGGTGGACAGAGAGCAGCCTTCAGCGCCCAGAGCAGAGTAGGACGAGGACAGGCCGTCATCCACGTCCAGGGAGTTTCCTGTGGCCGTGACCCCGTCTGACAGCTCCAGACTGGGGATGGAGAAGGACGCCGAGTCTGTGGACTCCCGCTGGTCCTCTGAACCGCCTGCCGTGGCTACCGATGAGCTGTCCTCCAGGTCCAGCTCCAGACCTACAGACACAGGACCAGGGACAGATTAGAGAGCAGAGCTCCCTGATGTCCTGAGGACACCAGTAAAACCTTTCATTGACAGATGAACTAGTGAAGATCACAGTCAATGGTCATATCTGAACACTGTGTTAATAAGCAGAGTCTCTGCCTTCTCTCACACTCTGGCCTGCAGCCAATCACATCCCACAACAACAAAGGCTGATTGAAGGCGTCTCCTGTTTCCCTGCTCCAGTCTCCACTTCCTGAATGTTAACCAGCTGGGACACAGCAAAGCCTCTGAACCAACATCTCTAACAGAAACTGAACACCAACACCTTTTTTAAGCTGTATGTACAGTCACTGTGTTAGACCATCAGTTCAATTCCTCCCCCTTCCTCCCTCCCTTTGAAGAATGGATCGGATTATAAAATTATTTCATATCAAAATTTAGATTGTCTGAGACATTTCAATGACCGGTGATGATTCACAGTATGTGACTACACCAGGGTCCTCCTGTAAGAGAAACTGCCATCTGTATCAGAGTCCCTGTAAACTTTGGTCATGTTAGCTGTTTTTAATCACTGACATAAATAAGTCTGTCAGGTTTTGCAGTCTGGTCAGGTTATGAGGTCATTGTTACCATCGCTGGTGTCAGCAGGTTCACCAGGTTACCTCTTTAACATCACATAAATGTCATTTAATATCTGATTCACCATCACACTGCCTTAACTGTGAGAGATATGAAGAAAACCAGCATTTCTTCACATTTTTGTCAGTATTTCCAGACATGTTCTTCATATTATAATCAGCTGATCATTAAACTTGATCTCAACCTGGAGTGAGCAGTCAACAGGAAGTTGATGAATGGATGAATTAACCAGTTTAAAAAAAAAAAAAGATTTTTTTTTTCCATTTTACTAATTCATATCAACAGCCACATTTTAACATCTTTTCTTCATCTGTGGAAACAGAACTAAAGGTTTGATAAAAAGACAGTTTGAGCTGTGAGACATTAAAACAACAGTTACATCATAACTCTGGTGCTATGAATTCTGGGCGATAGCTGCATGTACACGTATGTCTACTCATCACCACTGCTGAAACATGCAAGTTTACAGTCAGACAGACAGGTTTACTCTGGACCTGGTCTCTCCTCACCTGGGTCTCCTGCTCTGTTCTGTCTTCCCTCAGTCCCAATGTGTCTGAGCAGAGCGGACACAGATTCTTCTTCTGTGGTGACCGTGGTTACAGTCCCGTTTTCAGACGACACCAATGAGGACTCCTGTGGTGTGGGCGTGGCCTCCTCTTTGCTGGGTAGAGGACTGTTGGCATCCCCGTTGCTGCTCGGGACCTTGGCTCTGGTGTCCGACCCCAACGTTCGGCCCGACCCCTCTGTCACCGTGGTTACTATCAGTTCCTTGGAGACGGTTTCTGTGGCTAGAGTGGGTTCGATCAGCAGTTCTGCAGCTGCCGGTTCCGAGCTGGACTCGGCCATCGTCAGATGATCGACTGGTTAGCTCTGGAGAAACAAGGTCCGCCGCTTCACAGAGAAAACACCAGGTCCTCATGTACACAAAGACAAAGTGTAGGAGCTGAGACCTTCATCAGAGACAGCCTCAGTGTCAGGACGTTTGTTCTGGTCACAAGTTCACAGGCTTCACAGACGCTGTTTTAAGATGAAGGTGTGACGGAGGAGCTGACAGTGAGCAGCTGAAGCTTTAACATGGCCCTCGGGAGACTCCTATGTGCTGACCACCAGCTCAGAGTTACACAAAACAAACAGGTCAAATCCTTATGAACAAACAGATGTTGAAGGTAGAAAATATGAAGAGAAAGAGCCTGTTTGTGGCTGTAAACGTGACTGTCAGATAAAGTGTGGGGATTATTTCCGTTTGTCGTCGAAACAGTCCCAGACGTCCTGCCACACCTGGGGAGGAGGAGACAAGAGGGATCAAACATTAAAGATGCTGCTGGACAGTAAATCTCATCACCAGCTGACACCACACAGGATGTAGAGCAGCGGTGTTTGATATTTGTGCTTCAAAAAATGAATGAAATTATTGATCGATTATTAAAATGGCAATCAACTAATCGTAATGGAATAAAATACCTGTTTAACCATCACACCAGTCACAGAATTGTGGACAGCAAACAATAAGACAAAATAAGTAGTTCAAGAATTTATTTTCCAGTTGGATACAACAAGAAAGCTTGGTAATATAACTGTTAATGGCTGTTAAATTTTCATGTCTGAAAGTCAAAAACCACAGAGACACAAAGATCGCATCGTGTTGCCACATTGCATCATTTATAGTGATTTTTATGTCTTTCAGTCTGGGGGTCCTATATAGGAGGTGAAGGGGACCTTTTACTTGTCTGTGCCCAGGGGCTCATTGTCTCACAGTCTGCCCATGCCTGGACTCAGATAAACGACAGGAAATCAAACCACTGAAAGAATAAACCCTTAATTTGTCAATTTATGTTGAAATCAACACATTCTGAGGAGAGGAGCCTCCTCACATCTGTCTCCCAACAGTTGGAGCCATCACTGTCACAGAAGGAGAGAAAAACATTATTATCTGTAAGTAGTAAAACTGAGGGATACAGACCTGAGCAGCAGAGGCCGAGATCTCCTGACTTTAAGTTCGAAAACACTGATTCTACATTTCCCATAATGCACTGGAATAATGTCTTTCATTATCACCTGCCTGGTGAACAGCTTCATATTACAAAGTTTGTCTCCAAGCCTGATGACACCACTGGGACATTAATATGATTTCAACGGACAGTTCAACTGTACATAGCTACAGTTAAAATGAAATGTCATGTCTTCTGACACTGACAACAAGTCAGACAAAACAGGTGAAACAGGTTAGAGCCTCATGGTGGTACCTACACATTCACTTCACATAGGATAAGGAGCACCTCTGCTAACAAAAACATCATTAATGTAATAAAACCTTCACTCTGAGAAGACAGGGCAGAGTTTACAACAGTAAACCCAGTTGTCATCTACCAACTAAACAGATCCCAGATTAACACCTGTCTGTGCCACCTTGGCTAAAACCCTGTGACTCACCTGTAAAAACCCATCACATTAACTGATCTCATGCAGAAGGTCATAAAACTTCAGTACAGATCAATACTCAGGTCCAAACCTTTCTGATACACCTACTGGTGTTTGTGTAGCACCAACAGTGAGCTCAACAGTGTGCAGGAGTTTTTCACTTTTAATCAAGTTAAGGCACACCTGCTGCACACCCAGGTGTTATTTTACATCTGTTTACATTTGCTTGGTTTTCGCTTTTCGATTAATGTTTGTTTCTTTAAATTGTGGTCATGTTGTGTCTTTTCTGTAACTTTCAACAAGTCATTTCAAAAACTGGCTTTGGTTCAGGACCCCTGAGGCCACGTAGGCCTGCTCAGTGATCCATGTCAGGTACATCAGGACTGACTGCTGTCCTCCAGTTACATACTGGGTGTTGATGCTGTACAGGTGACCTTGCCAAACCTGATATTTTCCTGAGCTGACGCCACAGTTCGGATCTTTATCTATTACTGTGGGAGTACAGCAGGGAGTAGAAGTGTGAACATGTGGCTGTCAGTTCATCAGAATGTGTGGCTGAGGAGGAGGAGAGTGATTCAGTCCCCGAGGACAGTCAGTACTCAACCAAACAAGTGCTGAAGTTTCCCGTAACGTTGCTCAGTCAAATAACAAACCACCACTTCACCGTGAAACTACACACTGTAACTGTCTGTACTTACTGCGGATGGTGGTCTCCGGCCTGTCGCACCAGCTCAGCAGAAACCGGACAGAAACCCTGAAACCTGCGACTCACGGCTCCGCGTTAAGCTGCTTTCTGCTACAGGAGCTAGCCAACCCGACGCTAGCTCTCCGAGCTAACTCAGCTAAGTTCGCTGTTGTTCCGCAGAGACACTGAGTCAAGTCCGCCTGGGACCCGGCACTGACCCCCGCATCCACGTCACAACAAACATCCGGCTAAATAAGATGCTGGTTACTGACACGGGGTGCGGACGTCTGATCCGTGCTAACTGTGGCGGGTGAACGGGCGTGCTAGCTGTTTACATTCCTCTCCGCTCACAGGCCCCGCCCACCGCAGGGCACAAACAGCACCCCCTGACGTCACATCCGCCCATCTTTAAAAGGCAGTTAGCCGTTAGCCATCGCTGAAGTTTTTTCTGTTTTTTTTTTTTGTTTTTTTTTTTTTATTACTGATGAAACAGAATCACTCAGTACTCTGACAGTCCAAACTGTAGATGTAGTAAAAACAAACACAAGAAGACTTTGGACTTGACAATGCGGTCACTACGATGTTCGTTCCCACGATTGCTTAAATAAAGTTTGCTAGCACACGGCCAGCCTCACTGTGTTCGATAATGACCACGCATAACTCCATTTAAAAATGTGAATTACATTAATTTACTTACCAGCACAATTACACACACTAATTAACATTTCCACCTCTTCGTTAGGAGACACTTCTAAATCCAGCGAACATAGTATCCGAACAGTGTGTGTTTGAAATAAAGATCTACTTTTTACAACGTCTAGTCAGTGCGGCTCGGCTCGCCGCTGGCCGACAGCTGGAGTTAGAAAAAGAGAACCACTAGTTTAAGAAAGTAAAGTAGTTTTAACCACAATTCACCCGGGCATACCCAACAATCACAGCAACACAACCGAGTAGTAATTTGAATGGTGTTTGGCGTCGGTTCAGGACAATTATATCAGGTGCAGCACTTGGCTTTACTTTACACACTGTTTTATGTACCTGTCTTTCCAGACTTCTTCTGTTTGGTTTAGTTAATAGCTTCATATGAGGAGAACACAGCCACGTCAGAAGCACGCTTCAAATACGTTGGACAAAACTTTTACCTTCCACCTTTTCACTCCGTGTACCTTCTGACACAGCCAGGTGTGTTGGATTTATTTAACAGAGTAGCTCTGACGGGTGGTGCGGTTAGGGCTTATAAACTGCCCTCTACGGGCTAAACACGGTTAACAAATGTAAGTCAATGATGTTAAGACTCTGGACGTCATAAGCCGAGATGGACCGACAGGGGCGGGGTGGTTAGTTGCTGAATGAAAGGATGATTGAAGTGAGTGGTAGTCCCCGCTCACTCGGGACAGGCGGTATTTAAAAACACCACATCGAGTCTTATGGAGGGACAGTGAGTTAATACACTGGATTATCCTCAACATCTTTTTGCTCAAGTCGATAGAAGGATTTTTATTTTGACAAAAAAGTTCACATTTAATTTGTCCATTTAACTTTTGAATTATATCATGTGTAAACACGATCTTCCTAAATCTCAACCTAAGTGTTATTCTCTACTCTGGTAAATAAATCTGCTGGACTCTAAATTTTTTTATTTGTAATTTCTTCAAATCTTCAATTTCTTCAAATTTTTGAAGCAAAGATTTAAGGCAAAGTATGTGATCTTCCATTATTGATAAAGTAAATGATTGTTGGTCCTTTTGTGATGAATAAAACTACCTGACCGAGGTTTTCTCAGTGTTCATCACTTCACAAACAGAAAAAAATTAAGCAGTTTGATAAAAACACAACTTTACTACAAAAGAGCAACAAATACAAACTGAAACAATCCAGGTCTTTAAACCTGATCCCGACTCAGAGTCCCTCTACAAGACTGGGGCCACAGGATCAAGTACACTCAAATCATATGGTGTAAACTTGGGCTTTTGTGGCCCCTGGAGATCTGTAGCTCCTGGATAGTTGCCCGCTTTGCCCAGTTGGACGCCCTCAGTGTGAGAGCTGGCTGAGCTCCTCCTTATAGGAGAGAGAGTGGACAGCATGAAGTGAGGGTTTTATTTTGATAGGTGAGACAGGAAGCACTGATAGTTTGAACAGCAGGGTAGTGACAGTGTGGGACAGTGGATGTTACTTTTGTGAGAGCAGCAGTCAGCTGAGTCTGACCTGACTGACAGACGCTGGACGACATGGAGGAGCTGCTGGTGACGAGCAGAGCTGCAGCAAAGGTCTGTCAACACAAAGCTGAGTGTGTGTGTGTGTGTGTGTGTGTAAAGTCTATCTATATCTGTCATCTCATTTTCTTTTCCAGTGTCACTTTGCTTTGAACACCTCATATCTCCAAATCAAGTTTTTCTGATGAAATGAAGGATTGAAGATAACTACCCATAATTCATTCATGGGTTGAGAAAACAATCCCACTTCTTCAGCTAAACGAACCATTACAAACCAGTCAGATAATCAGATACCTGAGGAGGCGGAGCTCTGCTCGTCCTCCTGCCCTTAAACAGGAGCTGGATGAAACCACTTCCTCACTACAGCTGGAGGAAAGTTTCACAAGGTTTGGGGCCCACATTTAAGTGGTCTGCACAAGGACATGGACCCTTAGTCCTTACAAGGACAGATCAGAGTCTGCAGACATATAGTGAACTGTTGTTTGGCTGTTTGTTTGTGTTGTCGTTGCTCTCTGTTTGTGTGCTGGAAGATCCAGAGTCTGATTCAGAGGAAACAACAAAAAGAATCAAAGAATCAGAAAAATATATAATCACAAAAGCTGGAAATGGAGATGGCTTTGGAGATGCATGGTTTTCACAGGAACCTCCGTTTACCTTTAACTCTTATCAGTATCAGCTCAAGAGAATGATACTGACAGTCTGTCTGTTTATTAAGAATCTGCTTGTTATATTTCACCTCATAAGAAAAAAACTAGTAAATGATGGAGAAAAGTATATTTCATAAACAGACGTCAGTCAGACATTTCCCTTCTGATCAGGGCCAACTGTGTTTAATGGAAATGTCCCGGTGATGAACGTCTTTAGGACATTATGAGGAATGTTCCAGGAAATTATCTGGAAAACGCAGAAGCAGTAAAATAAAGTTTTGCTTTATTTAGAGTTTTTTTTTTAAAAAACCCAGTGAACTAAAACCTGTGAGTGTGACTGTTGTTGTCCAGAATGGTCAGCTGCTGCTAATGTCGGCTAATGATAAACCTGAGGCGCACTATCAGTGTGAGTGTGTGTGTCCTGCTTGTTGCCATGGCTCCTGTAAATAAACTGTATTGATCCACATCAAGAGGACACAACCTCGACAGACACAGAACTGAGGAAACAGTTGCTGCTGAGGCAACAGGTCACCAATAAATATCTTCAGTTATTGATCAGTTTGTATGAATATAGATATAGGTAGGTCACATGATGAAGACCAGCACAGTCTCCAGACCTGAACCCCCATGAAGCTGGTTTAGGATTAACTGGGCAGAGGTTGAAAGCAAAGAAACCTGAAAATAAAAACACTGGTCATCATCATCATTATTATTATTATTATATAATATAGGAATCATTATTATAGGATCTAGTCTGAATCAGCTCCACAGAGTCTGCAGCTCTCTGATGTTTGTTGTCAGTTTACTGTGATGACATCACACCCACAGTCCTGAAGATGAGTTTTAAAGAGTCAAATATAACAAATAAAAGCTAATGTTCACGTTCATTATTTCTTCATTTGTCAGTTGACTCTGGTTTCCATGAGTTTAAAGGCTGAAAGACTCACAGACGTGTTTGTTCACCTGAGGACACAGGACACAGCTAATATTTACAGACACACAGAGAAGCCGATTAAATCAGCAGCTCTGTGTGGAGGCTATCCAATATACTGTCTCATTTACATGTGTTAAACAGGGGAGTGTTTTGATTGACAGCTGTCTCAGCCTATCACAGTCTGCACATCCAGACTTTTAGGTTGAACGTTGCTGCTCGCTCAGGTGATGAAGACGTCAGATTTTAAATGTGTCAGCTGTCTCACTCTGCACGCACCCAGTGAACTTCAGACCTGCAGAACCAAAATCAGATATTCAAATATTTGGATTTGATATGTGACATTGACGTGAACAGCAGATGCGCAGCTGCTCTGTTTGGTCTAAAGGTCTGACGGTCTGTACGTGAACCGGATCACAGGCTGCAGGCGGACTGAGATCTCCTTTCACATTCTACTGTTTTTTAATCTATCCATTTAATTTAATTTATTCATAGGGAAAACAACAAGTACTGAGCAAAGTGCTTTTACAGAAAAGTTCAATCATAATGAAACAGTGTGGCCAATCACAGTGATAATAACTATAATCAATAAAGATGCATTTCTAATATCAGGGAGGAGACTGTGGATCACAGATAGGCCCCCTCCTCCGTCTTTAAAACCAAGTAAAAGAATCTTAAAGTGAATTCACCAGTGCAGAAACCAGTACAGACTTTGTTTACGTTGTTGTTGTTGTAACCTGAGTGTTTCCATGGTGTTGTACTCTGTTCTCCTCCCAGGTCGGTTTCCATGGCAACCGGCGGGTCCACATCATCCTGGGCAGCGAGTCATGTGACCTGGACTCTGTGGTGTCATCGCTGGCGATGGCCTACTTCCTGTTCAGGGTGAGACAGCTCGATCCGAGCAGAGAGTCGATGGTTTGATTCCTTAAGTTCAGACATCACTTTTTTCAGTTTTCATAGACAGAACCAGGATTTTGGTGTGGTCTGGAGAGACCTCGTTCTGGATCACAGTCAGACTAACGTCACCGTCTTCATAATGAAATTTTATTCCTCTCTCTCTCAGACGTCCTCTGGTCCTCCAGGCTGTTCGCTGGTTCTTCCAGTTCTCAACATTCCCCGGTCGCAATTCCACCTGCGAGCTGACGTCCTCCTGTTGCTGAGGGAGGCCAGCATCGCCACAGAGACTCTGGTGTTCAGAGACGAGGTGGACCTGGCTCATCTCCATGGCAACAGGAGGCTGGCACTGACACTGGTGGACCACAACATCCTGCCAAGGTCTGAAATATCAAAACATCAGGAAACGTCCAGATCATGTTTCTGCTAAACTAAAAAACTATGTCCTGGTCTTCAGTACCGACAGAGACCTGGAGGGGGCGGTAGTAGAAGTCATCGACCACCACCAGCTGCAGAGGACCACCTCCTTCGCCTGTCCTGTTACGATGGAGATGGTGTTGTCCTGTGCCACCTTGGTAACAGAGCGGATCCTGTCCAGAGCCCCGGAGATCCTGGACCAACAGCTAGCTTTACTGCTGTATGGTGAGATTTACAAAGACACTGTGTCTTCACTGCAGGTGTGAATGTGTCTCCTGTGTGTCCTTGTTACAGGTGTGAATGTGTCTCCTGTGTGTCCTCCCTGCAGGTGTGATGGTAGTGGACTGTATGAATCTGTCTCCTGTGGCCGGTAAAGTGATGGTTAAAGACAGAAAGATGGTCCACCTGCTGCAGACGCAGTTCCCTGACCTACCACAGAGGGACGCTCTTCACACCGCTCTGCACACAGCAAAGTTTGACCTGTCAGGTAAACGCACAGGAGGTGTTGTTGGTTGGTTGGAGTTAATATGACAGTAGTGTCTTCACCTATCGTCCTAAAGAAAATAAATCATTTAGCTCTGGACAGTCGTAGCTTAGAACAAGTACCTGGTAACAACCGGTGTGTCAGTGTCTGCGATAAAGTTTACTTGTGATGTTGCTGCTGCTGATTTTAACGTCCTTGAAAATGATGTTCTGTTAATTAATGTTGATGTTATTGTGTGTGTGTGTGTGTGTGTGTCAGGTTTCACCACGGAGCAGATCCTCTTGAACAACATGAAAACGGTTGCCGGTGGCAACCTGAAAGTAGCTGTTAGCATCGTCTACATGAGTCTGGATGTAAATATCAACTCATTAAATTTGAATCATTTGTATATATTTCAAACATTTTAATTGTAATTGATTTATTGATTTTTATTTTTTTTCCGAAATTCTCTTCTCATCTCTTCTTTTATGTATATGTACAATTTGTTGTATTATAATTTTTTAAAATTTTGTTAAGAATACATATTAATTTATTATGTTATTGAAATGCTGGATATACACTTGCATGGAAAATAATTTTAAGAAATGTATCTCACAAAAAGACAATTATATATTATATGTTTTATATCATATTACATAGATCATTATTATGACATACTCTACATTAGACTCATAATTATCTTATTTTTAATTTCAATAATATTTTCAACTTTTGTGCGTCAGTTTACCTCCATCGTGTTTTCAGTTACTGTGCAACTAACCAATAGGGGGCGCCTCTGAGCCTCTCTGCACTATTTTTGCAGCATGTGTGATGCATGCTGGGAGTTATAGTTGTGTCTTGTGATGCTCCTCATGTTGTCTCCTCCTCCAGTCGTTCCTTCAGAGGAAGAACCTGCAGCAGGAGCTCTGCCACTTCTGCAAGTCACACCATTTGGATGCTGTGGTCGCCATGACGATATCCTTCAATGAACAATCGGACGAACCTGTGAGGCATGTGGCCATCTATGGCTCCAACCTGCTGTACAGGCAGGAGGTAGGTGTGGGAACTGGAATTAGGGCTAGGATTAGATTTAAGATTGAGGATTAGTATCAGGATCAGCATTAGATTAGGATTGGGATTAATTGGAATTAGTTTTAGTTCTAGGTTTAGGATCAGCTTTAGGATTAGGACCAAATTTAGGAAATTATTAATAATTAATATTAAATAAATTATGAAGATAAGGATTTAATGGTTGCCTAAAGGTCGTATTTTCTCCTGCTCCGCCCTCCAGATCAACCACGCCCTCTTAGACACTCGTAGCCCTGCCCTCTGCCTGTCTCCTGCCAGCAGCCCATACAAGGATGTCCTGGCTTATCACCAGGGCAACACTCTGGCCTCTCGCAGAAAAGTCCTTCCTGTCCTCACACACCTCCTGTCTGACTGGTGGAACAGAGCAGTGCATTGTGGGGCAGGTGGCGAGGAACTGGAGGACCAACTTGACCAATCAGACGTGATGATCTATGACACGTTTCCTGTCAACAAAGAATCAGCTGACCTCTCTGACACTGACCGGATGCCCTACGTTTACTCCGCCTGCCATCGCCACCGGCGGCGGCTGCAGCTGGGAGTAGAGGATCACGGGAATGTGGAGGAGGATTACGGCGGCAGGATGATGCCACCGCCACCACCAATGAACAGTTTGGTGGATGGCTGCCCGCTGGATGGCAGCTTCAACCAGGAAGCTTTACTGGAGAAGTTCAGCAGGATGGGAGGGGGGGAGGAGGAGCAGGTGGGGAGGGGAAACTAGAGAGGAGGAAAAGGAGGAGGAAGAGGAGAGTGGAAACATGATTGGTTTCTTCATGGACTCGACACAGTATAATTTTCTGAGGGTTGGTACTCGTCCGTCAATCCACCACTTTGATCCAGACTGAAGTATCTCAACAACTATAGGACTGATTGTGACATTCACGGTGCCCAGAGGATAAACCCTTAAGACTTTACCTTTAGCACCACCAGCTGGTTACAATATTTGGTTTTAATGAAATATAAATGGTCAAATATTGGCTGGATTTCCATAAATTGTAATCAGGTCAAATTTTTAATTAGTCCAATAATTTTTTTGACATTTGTTGGCCAGAATGAATTTTTGAGAATTGTATGGATTATCACTGATAAAAAACATTCATGGTCTTCAGACAATGAAATGTGCTAATGAGGTTTTTACTGAAATGTCTCAACAACCTTTAGATGTATTGCCTTAAAATAAAATTCAAATATATTCATAGTCTCCAGTGGATGAATCCTGGTGGTTTAGTTACACCAGTCAAATTCAGTTCAGTTATCCAATTTATTGGGTTGAAATAATTTATTTGTGATCCCTAGAGGATATGTTGATGTTGATCCCCAGACTTTTCCTTTAGTGCCACCAGTTGTTCGTGTTTTTAGTTCAGAGTGAAATATCTATACAACTATGTGAAGGATGTCCATTCATTTATATATAAACATTCATGGTCACAAGAGGATGAACTGTCTTTGGTGAGTCTGTGGATGGATCAGTGCAAAGGTTGTTTCCTTAAAATGGATGATGATGAAAGATGAAGAGGGGGTTATATATTCAAACCAGGAACATCTGAACCCTGTGAACAACTGTGTTTAGATCTGACCAAATTTATCAATTGATCAGCTATTGGTTCTGATTCTGATCACACACCAGAGATGTAGAGGAGGATCTGACAGGAGCACACTTCTGTTATTACAAACCATCTGTTGGTCAAAGACTTGATGATGTACAGATGCTGCAGTTTGAGACTTTCAGCTCCTCTTCAGCTTAGAAAATTAAATTAAAAATAATTTCTCAAAGCATCGTATGTTTGATTCATTTAAAAAGCTTTGGACGTACGAACTGTGGGTATAAAGGCATGGGGACACAGTTCAGGGCTGATGGTCTGAGATTGGGTTTTGGTTTCTCTTGAAAGTCTCTGCATCATGTCGCCCTCTGGTGGTTCAAAGCTCAATCATTCTGGTGTGGCTGTAATTTTTACAGTATTTTTCTTTTAACAGAATTTTATGTTTGAAGAATATCGGGGCAGATCCGTCTTAAAGCACATTCACATTTTTTAGAGATCAGTTATGACCCTGTTTCACAGCTGAGACAATTCAGCTCCTGTCCAGTCTCTGTGCAAACTGAGGAGAGAAACAACACAGAGCTGTCACAGTTAAATGTGGATTTATTCTTAATGTTGTGTTTAAGGTCCTGTATCCAGCCACTTTAATGTAAAAATGTAATGTCTGCACTTCAGAAACCTCCTGCACCATTATTGTGTAAGGCAGTTGAGTTATAGTCATCAAACTGAGGATCAGTAATTCAGTGTTTACGGTGACTCATTACATCACAGCTGAAGATATCTTGAGGTTTGACAAAATGACGTATCATATATAACTACGCTAATTTACTGTACATCATGTTGGTTCAGCACACACACCTAAGTTAGTTTACCTACTGTTGTTGTAGCACCTATGTGTGACTCTAACTAGCGCCTCGAGTTTCCAGCGACACTGTTTCAGGTTGTGATGCTTCTCAATGATACGACTGGCAGTTAGTTTGGTGACATGTTAAAGCAGAGCAGGTGGGAGAAGGTGAGAGCTTGTCATGTCAGACTTTAGAGAACGAGGATGTGGCTATTTCCTGGAGGCTGCACGAACCAGTGTAAACTTTACTCATATCGAATTTGCAATCATACTAGTAAACAAACACTTGAGGTATATAATTGAGTTAAGCTGCCTTGGAGTTTTCTTAACTTTTTGATTGAAGATGCTGCTGTTCATCCTGTGGAGTCTCTCTGGTGAAAACTTCACATATTGATTCACAGCCAGTGTGAAACACCTGTTGTCATAGCATTTTTTTGTTCTAGTGAGGCAAAGAGGATTTTCCACTCTGGTAGACAGTGAAGTTCTATTCTATTCTATTCTATTAACCTTTCACACACCCAAAAACCCTCATAACACAAACACATAAATTGTGTCATTTGTGCAGGTAGGAACATGCACGCTGCAGTTTCCACCCCAGCTCCCCTGCTTGCACAGTCACGGTTGCTGAGGTAACGGGGCTGGGCCCTCGTCGCTGCAACATGCCACACCTCTGCTGTCAGGTTGGCTGAAAGTACACAGAGAGAGAGGGAGAGAGAGAGAGAGAGAGAGAGAGAGAGAGAGACAGGAGAGGTGGTAGAGAGAGGTAGAGAGAGGTAGAGGTGAAGTACAGAGAGAATGAGAAAGGTGAGGTGGTAGAGAGAGGTAGAGGTGAAGTAAAGACAGAGAGAGAGACAGGTGAGGTGGTACAGAGAAGTAGAGGTGAATTACAGAGAGAGAGAGACACAGGTGAGGTGGTAGAGAGAAGTAGAGGTGAAGTACAGAGAGAGAGACACACAGGTGAGGTGGTAGAGAGAAGTAGAGGTGAAGTACAGAGAGAGAGACACACAGGTGAGGTGGTAGAGAGAAGTAGAGGTGAAGTACAGAGAGAGAGACACACAGGTGAGGTGGTAGAGAGAAGTAGAGGTGAAGTACAGAGAGAGACACAGGTGAGGTGGTAGAGAGAAGTAGAGGTGAAGTACAGAGAGAGACACAGGTGAGGTGTCAGAGTCCACTCATAAACTCATAAAAAGCCAGTGTGATGTCATCAGGTGAGTCTCCAGGTGTGCAGCAGCAGGTTTCTCAGTGATCTTGGCTGTTTGTCCTGAACCCGTCTCACCTGTCTCACCTGACCTGACTGCTGCAGAGTGTGATTGACTTTCCTGTTGACTCCCAGAGAGAGCGTCGACCTCCATACCTGCTGTAAGTCTTTATTTTCTCTTTACAGTGTCACGTCATCTTCCTCTGTGCTTTGTCTTTTATTTTGTAGTTCGACCTTCTCCTCCCTGTCTGCGAACTGTGTCTTGAGATAAGAGCTGTTTAAATAAAGTTTTCTTCATCGGTTTGATATGACTCTGCCTAAGTGCAGTTCAAACACTATGTAGCCGCCTGTCCACTCACAGTGGTTTAGTGTATTTCAGGTCTTGTGTTTATGACACCACCCCTCCTGTATTGTACGGAAGTCAAGAAGTGACTAGTGAGTTTGTTTCATTTTAACAAGTGATACCCAAAAAAGATATCTGGTTAAGTTAAGATATATGGTTAAAATTAGTTTTCATCAATGTTGGTTATTATATTTATTGAAAGATTAATTAGATTTACATAAAATCTCTAAATTCTTTGAAAAGAATGTTTTGCTCAGTAAATTCAGGTGTGGTTCAGGCAAGCTCCCAGTTTCAAAGCAGAGATGTTGTCAACAGTGTGTTCTTTCTGTTTGGGTGGAGTCAGATTATATATTGTTTTTTCCTGTTTTTTTTATAAGAGAAACATATTTATTAAACAATGCTAGGAGTAGTCAAAGGGCTTTAAGTTTGTTGATTTTGCATCCCTCTGTGGTTTCTTTATGGTTGCATTTCATCTCTTTATGGTTGCATTGTGTTGATAATCAAATGGAGAGTCTTGAAAATTGGTCAATAATCCACCCATGGTTTATACTCTGTTGACAACTAAACCAGCTGACCACAGGCTGTACTGCTGACTGGCTAGCATCAAATTCTGATCATGTATTTATCTTCACCGACAGCAGCAGGAACAACATGGAGTCCAGAGAGGAAGAACAAGAGGACGACACTCTCAGGTCAAAGTTAATTCACTGGATTTTAAAATAACATAAGGCATTTAACCACTTAAACTGTTAAATGAGAGGAACTTTTCATTCAGATAGTTTCAGCAGCTTTATGTCAAAAAATATTTCAGCATCCTCAAAATAATTGTTTCAGAATCAAATAGTGACAGTGTCTCTCCAGAGCCACCATTGTGGAAACACTGTTTGACAGTCATTCGGAGAAAATGTAGAGACCAAAATGCACTGCAGATGGAAATATACTTTAGAAAGTATACGTGTTACTACTATTGGAGTCTTGGAGAAATAGCACAGTGTCGTCTGCAAACAGAGAATATCTACATCAGGTCATGATGGTTAATTATGAATATTGACATTGTCAATGCAGCTAAGATGAATTTTATTCTACTGATCTTGGGGTGATGTTTGGGTGAAGTGAGACAACGATGAATGTTGTTTGAAAACATTTTGATGGCATCACAACAAACAACAAAATGTTTTAGATTTTGTGAGGTTTAGAAGATGTGTCACAGCTGATTATCACAGCTGGAGTCCAGAAACATGGTAAGTCTAGCTTTGCATAAAGACTGTAAACAGGGAAATAAGGCCCGACTTTATTCTAAATACACAAACAAATTTGTAGAGATTAATATTGATCTTGTCTTGTTACGCTCCGAAAGAATGCAAAGTATTCCTTGAATTAAAAGTACATGATAAAAACATGAGGGAGAATGAGTTCATACAACAGAGGAATTATATAATAAAATTAGAAATTATTCTCCAGTCGAGTCTGTGACTTTTTCAATATCCATGTGTTTCTGTGAACAGGTCGTTTCTGGCAGCCAAAGATACTGAGAACATCAACACCACCAACAACAGTATTACGACTAACGCTACTGATACTACAGATACTACAGATACTACTGATACTACTGATACTACTGATACTACAGATACTACAGATACTACTGATACTACTGATACTACTGATACTACAGATACTACAGATACTACTGATATTACAGATACTACTGATACCACTGATACTACTGATACTATCAATACTACTGATACTACTGATACTACTGATATTACAGATACTACTGATACCACTGATACTACTGATACTATCAATACTACTGATACTACTACAACTACTATGGCTTACACTACTGATACTACTGATACCACCGATACCACTGATACTATCAACACTACTGATACTACTACTACAACTAAGACTAGTGTAGCTGCTTGTAGCACTTCAGCCACCAGAGTGACTCCTGCTGCTCCATCTGGTGATCAAACAGGTACTAAGGTGTTTTCTAAGGACACAGGAAATCATGTATTTATCATTTATTTTATAGTTTTTATGTAGTAACTTTTGTTTTTCGTGTAATTCTGTATGTTAAACTGAATTGTGATTTCTGGGATTTTAATTCTAATATCAATAGCAGTGACTCCTGGGTGGTTTGTTTTTATTGTTCTTTCTAAATTCTGCAGCTTCATGGAGTTTTTTAGCCTCCTCACTGTTTTAAGATAAAATATGAATTGTGTTATACCTACCATTTTTAGGGTAATTAAAAATCCGTTAATATCAACTTTTTTTCTTTTTTTCAAACTTTAAAGCTCCTGGTCTGATTTAACAAAATTCTCTTGTAAGGCACAACACATGTTACCTTGAATTTAAAACTCAAATGTACAATTGATTTAACAGTCACATCTAAATATTTCTTATCTTTGTCCTCAGAGGAGGAGGAAACAGGTAAACTACTGAAAGCAAACAGTGTTGTCATGACAGCGACAGGTGCTGAGTCAGCAGGTAAGAGGAACAGAAATGTGTCTCTGTGTCGGTTAGTTTCTGTCGTCTGTGTTCACTTTTAAATCTTTTTGTTTTTAAGATGAGGAGGAGCCGGAGGAAGAAACCTCCGCTACAGATGAGGAAGGTGAGGAAACTCATCCACCATCATCTCTTCCTGTAATTAAAGTCTGTCTGTCATCATGTCTTACTCTCTTTGTTGCCCAGCAGGTGATGGTGATGAGTTTGATTTCCATCCAGTTAATCTTCTTCTTCTCGTTGTTGTTTTTGTCGTTGTTGTACTTCTTCTTCTTCTTCTTCTTCTTCTTCTTCTTGTCTGATTTTCTGTCCAACCTTTCTTTGTGTCATCAGGAGAAGCTGAAGTCGAGTCTCAGCAGAAATCTTCGACTCCGACCAGAGGCAGACCAGGTGCGACCAGAACACCGCTAGAAAGTTTTAAACAATGTGTACAACAGTGGGTGGTGAAATGATAATCATAAAATTATACAGAATAAAATATAAAAGGGGAAGTTATTAATAAGATTTTAAGTATACATTAATAATAATAATAAAAGCATATAATATCATAAAAACATAAAAATAAATTAAACTTATTTATACAAATTGTGAAATAATAGTAATAAAACCTAAAAAAAAACCATTATAAAATAAAATAAAAAATTATAATAATAAAATGAACATAAATGAAAACTAAGTTTCAACTAACAATTATTTTCACTATGAAACATTCTTAAATAATTTTATAATTCCTCATATATATGATGTGATGATGTGTTTTTCTGTTTCTTCGGTTTCTTCAGTTTTATCTATGTCAGGTCTCCACATTCAGCCAGAAGCCTGGATTCATTTCCTCCCCAGTTGTAAATATAAGATAATGATATTTATATTTAAGTGATATATTTGACGCACTGTGTGTTTCCTCTCTTCCTGGCTGCAGATCCTCCCAGCAGTCTGGCCTTGTCAGGGTCACGACGAAGGAAGAAGAAAGTCCTAGTGGCTCCAGCTCTCAGTCTGTCTTTAGGTAACAAGAGACTTGGACCACTGAGCCAACACGGGTTGTTTTAAGTACAAAGTTCCTTTGTAATATTGTGTGTCACCAGCATAACTATGCAAGGAGACACCATGATGACGTCACAGAGTGGTAACATGTATAGACTAAGAAAAATGGCCCTAAAATCAATCCTTGGGGGATCCCACGGGTTATTTTGGAGATTATGGTTAAAGAATAAGGAGCTCTTTTCTATAAAGATAAGAAGAAAAACAGTTAAAATTGTTCCCAGCAGCCCTCTGTTTTAAAGAACTTTGTGATACCTGAGGGACGGCCTATTCTACTTTTGGACCTTTCCGGACTCCACACCAAACCTTTAATCATCTGAACTCTGATCCTGACACAAAGATTCAGCTCATGATGTTTCTCAGATTCAGTTCTGGCTGTATATAATAGTTGTTGACTTTGATGATCCTCAGGTGAGTCGGCCGTCTCTGACGACTTCCCCTCGGCTTTTCTTTCACCCTCACCTGAAGACGATGATGACACAGGGCTCGACTTTGACTTGGATGCCATGGAAACGCCCTCCGACAGCGAATCGCTGCCTTTCCCCATCTATGACTTGGACCTGGAAGGTAAGGGGTCAGAGGTCATACAGCTGGGGGACATAGCTAACACTTAGATATTCATCTTGGACCTGTTTTGCAGATGACCTGCGGCGTCTCGGCGTGGCGTCCTTCCGCCGCAGACGATCCGGTCCCAGGTCCAGGTCTGACTCCCAGACCTGTTCAGTACCAGGGCTGGACCAAAGCGGCCTGGGAGCTCTGGAGAGGGAGGACATGGTCGACAGTCAGGGTACCAGGTGGCGCTGTTTCTCCACGGGTGACCCTCCCCAGGAGAGCCGGGTCAACATGAGCGTCCTGGAGCCGTTTCTCAGGGTGCTGTCCCACGGAGGTACGACAACACTGCAGGTGGAGGAGTTACCTGTGTGGTGCTTTACCTGGTCTCATCTTCATCTGGCCCCTCCCTCATGTTAAACACCTGCTTTACCCTCTCTGTCACCTCTCAGGTTACTATGGAGATGGTTTGAATGACATCATCGTGTTTTCCTCCTGTTACCTGCCACAGAACAGTCTGGAGAATTACCAGTATGTGATGGACAATCTGTTCAGGTAAAACACACGTTAGTCTTTCTGTGATGACCTGTACTGACAAAATGTCCTCACAGTGATGGTTTAAAATAGAAAGTGATTCTAACAAAAACAGCCTTATAGAATTCTTTAAATTTAATCTTGTCTTTTATTGTTTGTTATGTTTGCTACAACATGAATAAAATTCACTTAGGCCTATTTATTTAATATATCTCAGTACCATGTCTGAAAACATACATATTCAATAAACAACAGAATCTGCTTTTATTTCACACTGACATTTGTTAGCCACTGAGGTAATGATGTGAAAACATACGATAAACTTGACTGTTCCCACACAGAGAATTTAAGCAGCAGAATAAAGCACAGACACAGACAGACAGAAGAATTAACTCTACCATAAACATTATGAACAAGTGTTAACTGTATAAAACCACAAACTCAGTCTGCAGCCATGTTAGCTGCTCTGTGAGGCTATGCTCTCAGCTAAATGCAAACAGCAGCATGCTAACATGCTAACAATGATGGTGCTAACATGCTGATGTGCCTGGCTCTCTGTCCACCTGTCTGTCTGCAGATATGTTGTAGGGACTCTGGATCTGATGGTTGCAGAAAACTATGTGATAGTGTATCTCTGTGCTGGAGGTCAGAAAGACAAACTTCCAGGAATCAGCTGGCTCAGAGAGTGTTACACCACCATCCACAGGAGGTAAGATCCCTTCAGTCTGTCTGTACTTTTTAAAAGAAATGTTTCAAATGAATTTGCCTGAATGTTGTACACTCGTTGCTAAAATCGTGACAACCATGAAAATTGATTCTCTGACATTTTTCCAAGCGTCCAAACATCTGAAAGGCTGAAAGTTTCTTACAAAATCTCAGTGAGGACAATAATAATTACCTGCACAGTAAATAACAGTGAGGTGACATTAAAGACCCTAAAATCTCTCTAGATGACTGCCAGCTGACATGATGTTAAGATGTCAACTTTCTGTTAAACTTGTGTAGGTAGAAAATCTGGTTTTGTTTTTTTTCCACGTCTGTGCTGTTTCAGAGTGTGTCCATCAGGTGGCACCAGAGCTTCACTGTTAAAACACAAATCTTTATTCAGCAGCTTTTGTCTTTCATTAATGAGTCACTTTAACTGTGATACACAAGCTGAACACAGTGTCCTGGAAAATAAATTAAAAAATGAATTTAAGTCAAAATAAATTTCTAATAAATTTAATATGAATCAGCTGCAATTTGCTTTTAGTTTTCTCTCTCTTTCACTCAATCACTGTTTCACTCAGCAGGTCTTTCTCAAGCTACACTGAATTTCATTTATTTATGTTTTGTTCCTTTTTTACAGGATAATATGCATCAACAAACAGACCCATAGGTTGAGACTAATGTCAGTTAGTGACCTTTGAGCTTGGTAATTCAGTCTCAGTATAGTCAGGTACAAACAGGCACAGATGTGTTGGGGCCGAGCTCTTGCTGTCTCAGCTGTCCTCTTGGCTGAGTTTTGACTACAGAGTTAAACTTCCTGAGATCAAACTCCAGCGTACACGGATTTGAACTTGGTGGACTTCACACTGAGACAGACCCAGTATCTGTGAAGCCTCTGTGTGTAATGATTTCTGCCTATAGAGCTTCATACTGGTTTGAACAGAGACCAAGGAGGAGCATAAATGTACCTGTCTGTGTTTGTGCAGATTGAGGAAGAACCTGAAGGGTTTCTACGTGGTTCATCCCACCTGGTACATCAAAGCCCTCATCACCATCATCAAACCCTTCATCAGGTCTGTTCATTACTCACTGTCTGCTACAGTAACCAAAGTGAATAAAACCAAGTAAATAAACCAACTAACTAAACTACCACTTAACTAAACTAACAAAATAAACCAAGTCAATAAACCAACAAACCAAACCAACTAACTTAACTAGCTAACCAAGTATGTAAACCAGCTAACTAAACCAACTAAATAAACCAAACTAAATAAACCAAACTAACCCACTAAACCAGCTTAGTTAGCTGGTTAGTTTGTAACAAAGTTAGTAACCGTGAAATGAACCCAACTAACTAAACTAACAAACTAAAACCAAACCAAATTTTCTTTTCTCCTCCACCTCTTCTTCCTCTTCCTCCTCCTCCTCCTCTTCCTCCTCCTCCTTCTCTTCCTCCTCCTCCTCCTCATCCTCAGCTCTAAGTTCAGCAGGAAGCTCCAGTTTGCCGACAGCCTTGAGGATCTGTCTCATTTCATCCCCACTGAGCATGTGCAGATCCCCGACTGTGTCAGACAGTGAGTGATTACTTTCTTCATCTTTACCTGTGTTTAACCAGGACGACATCGCGACACCTGAATCTCTTTTACTGAGACAGTTGTGGCTGAATGTCGGCAACATGTGACACAAAGTGACACAGGAAGAAAAGGATCTGATTCACATGTTAAACAGAAGAGTTTTAAATTCTGTGTGAAAGATTAAGGCTGCACATTTCCGCTACATCTTCAGACGCTGGTTAATTGGTCCCTCACATTTACAGGGAAGTTAATCTTTTAATCGTTTAAAGGGACGCTTTTGTCAGTTTTACATTTCAGTTGTTATTGATTTTAATTTGTGAAGGTGAAAGTGGTAAATCCAGAATCTGCAGCATATGGACATTTAAATGAGCCTTTCATCAAAGAAAACATTACACAGTAATTGTGGCGTGTGCAAACTAAGTCCATAATTCAACAACATCATTTCTGTTGCTTACAGGTACGACCAGAACCTGTCCAGGTGAAACTGCTGGAGGATTTTATCCTTCAGAAACACACAAATCACTAGGAGTTTTTTTCCTGTTAGATTTTATACATGTATCTACCTGCTCCTCTCCACATCCAGCAGGTGGAGATCCAGCGTCTTGCTCAGCGACAACTAGTCAGTGTTTAAGGATTAACGCTGCTGTGTCAGTGAGCAGACTTCTGCAGAGCAGCAAACAAACAGAGCAACAACACAAACTCAGTGTTCTCAGTGCTGCGGCGTCTCTTCACCCACAGGTCATCTTGAAAACAGTGTTACAGCTCTTCAAGTTTCAAACTGAAGTAATCCTGCTCCCTGTAGCTCCAAAGTAATGCAGAAAACACATTTTTATTCATTTAATTTATATACATTTAAAAATACACATTTCTGTTTGCTTAAAACATTAAATTAAAATATTTCAGTTTTATTTTCAAATAATTTGTCCAGGCGGGTTACAATCTTGTTTTGACAAGTTAAAACCACATTGGTGTCAGGTATCATATCGTAGCATTGTCTAACCTGTGAGAACAGGATAGAAATGTGCATCTTTACAACTGAACAAGCTGTACAAACTTTATTCTGCAGGTTCATTCCTTTGTTTTTGGACACGTCAGTTTTCATTTCACATTTTTACACATTACGTTCAACTCATACAAAAGGTGAAAAGTGTTTTTTCCTGTTGGATAAATGAATAGCGTAGAAGATTTTGAATCAGGACTCTTTTAACCGAAGTTTTAGAAGCCGGTGAAGGTTTTTTTTCACGCTGCACTTTCAGTATTTTCAGCAGGAGTTGAAGCAGCAGCCCTGCTGGGGTTAGTGCCTTGCTTCAGAACTGTTGAATTAAGAATTGTTTGTTAATGTTTTTGGTGCTGAATAAAATCACGATGGTTCATTATTTTGATCTTTATCTGGTGACTTGTGTTTTCTGTGTGAAACGACTTCATGTCAGTCACACTTAGATTGATTGTTTCCAGTTCCTCCTTCAGGGTTGAAAGTCTCACTTCTTACTGAGAAACACTTGACACAGCAAAAATGCTGAAGTAAGGAATGGAGTTTGGTTTCCATGGAGACGTGATCTTACATGACCTTTAAACCGACTGAGGAGAAAGGTAAACAGACCTGTCTCATGAACAGGTGATAGGTGGCTGGGTGTTGAAAGGTGCCTCCAGTGCCAGGCGCAGGAAACTCAGTCAGTCGTGTGAATGTGAGGGATGCTGCCCAGCAGGTCCAGTGGTCCACAGCAGGACCGCAACAAAAACATCCTGTCAGGTCTCATTTCTGTCCAGGTGTGTACAGGGAAGGAGATGGACCAGGAACCAAAAGGGAGATCGTGGTCACAAATTTAAATGAAAGTACATATGATG